>NC_041388.1:270770579-270812699 GCF_002162155.2 Triticum dicoccoides
GGGGGGGGCTTGCCTGGTTGCTCTGGCAAGTAGGGGTAGTCAACAACGTAGTCGATCGGGCCACCAGCAGTGGCTCAGTCTCGTAGCCTACTGGAGAGAAGAGGGGGAAGAAACAATGAATATAATGCAAACAGATGCATATCGATGCATGACATGACATGTAATGGTGCTAGGTGTGCCCTAACGCAGTAGGAGGTGATACCGGCGAAGGGGGAAAACAACCGGGAAAGTATCCCCGGTGTTTCGCGTTTTGGGACAGACGAACCGGAGGGGGAAAGTTGCATGTTCGCTATGTTAGGGATGGGTGGCGGACGACCGGGCTGCATATTCGGATCGTCTCATCGTTCTGAGCAACTTTCATGTACAAAGTATTTTCATCCGAGCTACGGATTATTTTATATTAATTTCTAAAGATTTAAATCATTTTTAGAATTAACAGAATTAATTTAATTAGAAAATGTAATTACGATGTCAGCATGATGTCAGGGTGATATCAGTAGTCAACTAGTCAGTTGACCTAGTCAACCTGACATGTGAGTCCCACTGTCATTGTCTAAGACTAACTAAACAGGTTTAATTAGTTTAGTTAATTGATTAGGTTAATTAAACCCAATTAATTAAGTTAATTAATTTAGTTAATTAGTTAATTAATATTTTATATTTTTATATTTTTATTTACTTTTAATTCTTTTTTGATCTTTTTTTTAAAAACGTTTTGGGGGTGGGACCCCTTTGTCATAGGGCCACTGGGCCTTGGCGGGTGCGGGTAGCAGGCACTGCCCGAGCGGGCGCAGCCGGTGCCCGACCACTGGCCTCGCTCGCGGACAACCGGGGGGGCGTGGCGAGCCATGGCCCGAGCGCGACCAGCGGCCACCGCTGGGGCTCCGACGCGGCGGAGGGAGCCGCAGGAGGAGGGCCGCAGCCAAGTGCAGAGGAGGGGGCGCGCTTGCGGGGAAGCAGGGGGCGACAGAGGCGAGGGCGCGAAAGGGGCAGCAGGCCGGAGCCGGCAGGCCGCGATAGCCAGGCAGCGCGCGTGCGCGGGCGAGCGGCGAGCGGGATCCGGAGCGACCGCTTCTAGGTGCGGCGGGACAGCTGCGGGGGCGGCTGTGGCGGCGAAGGCGGATGGCAGTGGAGGCGGAGGAAGGCAGAGGTGGGGCGCAGGCAGCGCGCGGGGACGACGGCCACGACGCTTGTTGGCAGCGGTGTCGGGCGGCGACGCGGGCGCGAGGAGAAGGCAGCGGGCGGCAAGTGGCGGGGAGCTCCGGTGAGCAGCGCCGGGCGGAGAAGGGCGTGGACGTGCGGCACGATCGTCTAGCGGAGGTGCGCAGAGGGGCCAGCAGCGGTGGCGGGGCTCGCGGTCAGCACGGCCAAGGGGCAGCTGGCAGATGTGGGCGGACGCGGCCGGCGGGTAGCACGCGGAGCGGCGGCCGTTGGCGCGTGCAAAGTAGCAGGCAGTGGAGCTGCACCGGCGAGCACGGAAGGAGGCGGACGCGAGCCACGGGGATGCGGCTAGCGCGGCGTGTGCGTTAGCTAGCGGGGTGCACGACGACGGGATGGTGTGCGCGGCAATGGGGGGAAGATGAGAAGGAGGGGGTCGTTGCTCACCCCCGTTGCAGGGGATCTGGGGCGGCGAGGCTCGTTGATGCGAGTTGGGGAGGAGGACGAGGGAGCAAAGAGGCAGTCCGGCGAGGGAGACGTGCAACGCGGGCTCCGGCGAGGTGGTGGTGGCGACGGGCGACGACGCGGTCCAGCAGCGTAGGGGCGGTCGTTTTCCCCGATCCAGATCAAGGGGGAGGGAGAGAGCGAGTGGGGAGGGAAGTCGGTTGTCGGTGTTAGCATTTGGGTCGTGGGGGGTTAGTTGTAGGCGGGTGGGCCGGCCTAAGTGGTGCCCTGGTGGGCCGAGGCCCATGGGAGAGGGGATGGACTTTTGTCTTTTTTGGTTTGTTTTTCTTTTATCTATTTTCTTTTTACTATTTTATTTTATTTTCTATTTACTAAAGTTTTATAAAATATATAATTTGTTCCTAAAATAGTGTTACTACTTATGCTAATGCCACAATAACTTGGGCTCCTAAATAAATTAGTTTAATATTTTATATATTACAAAAAGCATTTAAATATTGGTTATAGCTACTAATTTAATTTGTTTAGTGCATTTGAACATTTTACAAAAACTTGTTTTCTCCACCAATATATCTTGTGAATTACTTGTCAGAATAAGAACATTTTAGTTTTGACTTTTTGAAAAAAATAGTTTTTTATTTTAAATTTGGATTTTGAATTAGTTTTAACTAACGCGAGATTAGCAACAGTAATGGAGGTGACATGGCATCATTAGCAAAGGTTCACTGTAGCTTTATTATCCGGGCGTCACAACTGAGAGGAAAAACTACCCTCGAGTGTTGTCTAGGCTACCTGAGAAGTACCCGCAAAGAGAATCATGCTGGCCACACCCTCTGTTAGCGATGATTGAATCACCGAGAGTATGGCCTAATCCTGCTGAACCCGGATGGTGTACGCTTGGTTGGGTACCATGTGCTACGCACTGGTCACCGTGGTGGAGACGACAGTTGATGGCGGGCATGGCAGCGACCCATCAACATAGCCGAGAAGGTTATGGTTGTGAAGAGGGGAAGAACTTGCACGCGCTAATAGAGGAAGTTGTCTGTCGAGAGCTTGATGGTGAGCGAGTTGGAACGACATGGATGAAGGAACATCAACCACCGCGGGCTGACGGGTGGGAGTAGGCTGCACCACGGCAGCCGTAGGAGAACGTGGAGGAGGGGCGAGGGTCATAACCCCGACGATGAAGGAGCCGAGGGTGTTGCTGGTACTGGTCGAACCGGCGGCAGTGCTCACCACCATGGCACTGTCGTGGTTGGAGAGTAGGGAAGCGAGGGTAGTAGAGAAGATTACCCCGGCGGTGGAAGCGCCGGAGGAGGCAGGGAAGACATTGAAATTGGATCAATCTAGTCTGATACCATGTAAAGTTCACGGTTATGATGGGTTGAGGGACTCGCACGCCTGAAGGGTGCGACGTAGCTCTTTTATATATATGGAGAGGGAAAGTATTGGTAAAAGGCATATACAGTATGTAGAGTCCTAAATAAATTGTAGCAAAGTAATTTTGGTTTCAATAATATGGTAATAATAGACCTGGGGGCCATAGTTTTCACTAGAAGCTTCTCTCTTTAACACATAGCATACGGTGGGTGAACAAATTATATAGTTGGACAATTGAAAGAAAAGCGCATAATTATGACATTATTCATAGACATGATCATGTATATAGGCATCACGTCCATGACAAGTAGACCGATCCCTGCCTGCATCTACTACTATTACTACACCAATCGACCGCTATCCAGCATGCACCTATGGTACTAAGTTCATGACAAACAGAGTAATGCTTTAAGCAAGATGACATGTTGTAGACAAAGTAAACCCGGTCAATATGAATAAATCCAGCCATTTTACCATTAATGGCAACAACACAATACATGCCTCGCTACCCCTACTATCACTTGGTGAGGACACCGCAAGATTGAACACAGCACAAAGGATCTCTCCCACTGAAGATAAATCTATCTAGTTGGCCAAACCAAATGGATAGATAGGAGAGAAATACAAAGCTATAACAATCATGCATAATAAAGTACAAAAAAAGACTTAGTTACATTCAATGAATAATCTGATTATAAACCCACAATTCATTGAATCCCAACAAACACACCGCAAAAGAAGATTACATCGGATAGAACTCCAAGAGGATCGAGGAGAACATTGTATTGAAGATCAAAGAGAGAGAAGAAGACATCTAGCTACTAGCTATAAACCCATAGGTCTATGGTAAACTACTCATGTATCATCAGAAGGCAGCAAGGATGATGTAGAAGCCCTCCATGATTGATTCTCCGACAGAGTACTGGAAAAGGCCTCCATATGGGATCGCGGAAGAACAGAAGCTTGCGGCGATGGGAAAAGTGTATCAGGTGGCTCTCTAGGGTTTCCCAATATTTGAGAATTTACAGAAGTAGAATTAGGTCAGACGGAGCCACGTGGGGCTCACAAGGTAACAATGTGCGCCCTACACCCTAGGGTGCGTCCTCTTACCTTGTCATGTCCCCGCTTTGCGTCTAGTCTCCTCCCGAAGCTTCTAGGGTCTCTTATGTCCAGAAAAAAATCGTCAAAAAGTTACATAGCGTTTGGACTCCGTCTGGTACTGATTTTCTAGAAAACCAAAAACAAGCAGAAAATAACAACTGTCACTAGGTAATGTGTTAATAGGTTAGTTCCCAAAAATGATATAAAACAGCATGAAATGCATATAAAGAATCCAAGATTGATAATATAATAGCATGAAGCAATAAAAAACTATAGATACATTGGAGACGTATCAAGAGCACATGTTGAGCAATGGAGAGGAGGGGTGGAGTCACTGATGAAGTGGTGTGGTGATGGAAATGGTAGTGCCCTAGCCCGTAGGGCTTCTGATATTGATGGCAGCTCCTCTCTTCATCTTCCTCCACAATCCTTCAAGGTGGGATATGATACGTCTTTGTCGTATCTATAATTTTTGATTGTTCCATGCCAATATTCTACAACTTTCATATACTTTTGGCAACTTTTTGTACTATTTTTGGGGACTAACATATTGATCCAGTGCCAGTTCCTTTTTGTTGCATGTTTTTTGTTTCACAGAAAATCCATATCAAACGGAGTCCAAACGGGATAAAAACGGACGGAGATTATTTTTGGAATATATGTGAAATATGGGAAGAAAATCAATGTGAGACGATGCCCGAGGGAGCCACGAGGCAGGGGGCGCGCCCCACCCCCCTAGGCGCGCCCCTGACCCTCGTGGTCCCCCCGTAAGGCGATTAATGCTCTTCTTCGGCCGCAAGAAAGCTAATTATCGGGAAAAAAATTGGAGCGAAGGTTTCAATCCAATCGGAGTTACGGATCTCCGGATATATAAGAAACGATGAAAGGGCAGAATATGAGAACGCAGAAACAGAGAGAGATAGAGAGACAGATCCAATCTCGGAGGGGCTCTCGCCCTTCCCATGCAATGGAGGCCAAGGACCAGAGGGGAAACCCTTCTCCCATCCAGGGAGGAGGTCAAGGAAGAAGAATAAGAAGGGGCCCCCTCTCCCCTTCTCTTCCGGTGGCGCCGGAACGCTGCCGTGGCCACCATCATCATCACCGCGATCTACACCAACACCTCCGCCATCTTCACCAACATATCCATCACCTTCCCCCCTCTATCTACATCGGTCCACTCTCCCGCAACCCGCTGTACCCTCTACTTGAACATGGTGCTTTATGCTTCATATTATTATCCAATGATGTGTTGCCATCCTATGATGTCTGAGTAGATTTTCGTTGTCCTATCGGTGGTTGATGAATTGCTATGATTGATTTAGTTTTCTTGTGGTTACGTTGTTGTCGTTTGGTGCCCATCATATGAGCGCGCGCGTGGATCACACCATAGGGTTAGTTGTATGTTGACAGGACTATGTATTGGAGGGCAACAGTGACAGAAGCTTCAACCTAGCATAGAAATTGATGCGTACGGGATTGAAGGGGGACCAATATATCTTAATGCTATGGTTGGGTTTTACCTTAATGAACGTTAGTAGTTGCGGATGCTTGCTAATAGTTCCAATTATAAGTGCATAGAATTCCAAGTCAGGGATGACATGCTAGCAGTGGCCTCTCCCACATAAAACTTGCTATCGGTCTAGTAAAGTAGTCAATTACTTAGGGACAATTTCACAACTCCTACCACCACTTTTCCACACTCGCTATATTTACTTTATCGTGTATTTATCTAAACAGCCCCTACTTTTTATTTACGTGCTCTTTGTTATCTTGCAAACCTATCCAAAAACACCTACAAAGTACTTCTAGTTTCATACTTGTTCTAGGTAAAGTGAATGCTAAGCGTGCGTAGAGTTGTATCGGTGTTCGATAGAACTTGAGGGAATATTTGTTCTACCTTTAGCTCCTCATTGGGTTCGACACTCTTACTTATCAAAAGAGGCTACAATTAATCCCCTATACTCGTGGGTTATCAGGATACATTTGGAAAATTGAGGCTAGGCAGAACCTGCAAATATGGATTCATAAGAATGAGGTATCTTGATGAGTAGGGCTAGCTCCCTTCTTAGTGATGCGTATAAAGGCCTATTGAATACCCTTGTTTGGTGTTGCGTCTCCCAAGATACAAGTAGATACAGGGGGAGAGAGACACTATAGGTGCAGCATACAAAACCCGGACCTACATACGTATATACATGTTCAACACCCCCTCCCCCCCTCCGCAGTTGGAGCGTCGCTGTTGATGCAAAGATTGGACCGAAAGCCCTCGAAAGTTGAGGTAGGTAGTCCCTTCGTCATGCCATCGGCGTACTGCTGATCGGTGGGCACATGCAAAACTCAAACATGACCAAGTGCGACGTGCTCCCGAACAAAGTGGATGTCGAGCTCAATATGCTTCGTCCGGCGATGATGAACAGGGTTTGCAGAGGGGTAGACCGCGGAGACATTGTGACAGTAGACAATCGTGGCCTTGGGAACCTCACATAGCAACTCCTAAAGTAGCTATCATAGCCAGGAGCACTCCGTGATGGTGTTAGCCACGGCCATGTACTCGGCCTCGGCGCTCGATTGTGAAACCGTGGGTTGTCGTTTAGAGAACCACGAAATCAGAGAGGGCCCGAGGTAGACATAGTAGCCGGAAGTGGAGCGCCGAGTGTCGGGGAACCCAGCCCAGTCGGTGTCGGAGTAGGCGATGAGGCCGGTGTTTGGGGATGTTGTTAGGGTGAGACCCATGGCCATCGTGCCATTTATGCACCAGAGGATACGTTTCACAAGAGCCCAATGGGTGTCACGAGGGGCATGCATGTGAAGGCACACCTGCTGAACAGCGTACTAAATATCTGGTCGCGTCAGCGTGAGGTACTAAAGAGCATCGACGATGGAGCGGTAGAAGGGAGCGTCGGACGCCGAACACCTTAGCCTTCGTATCGATGGGCGTGGAAGCATGCTTGCAATTAAGCATGCCGGCTCGCTCTAGAAGCTCGCAGGCGTACTTCTGCTGATACAGAAAGAAGCCAGTGGCATGGCGAACAACCTCAATGTCGAGGAAGTAGTGGGGAGCTCCCAAGTCCTTGAGGGCGAACTCGGTGCCAAGGCGAGGGGTGATCTGCTGAAATAGCGCTGGCAAGGATGCAGTCAGGATGATGTCATCGACGTATAGGAGAAGGTATGCGGTAGCCATGCCCTGGTGATAAACAAACAGGGAGGCATCAGACCATGTGGACCGGAACCCTGCTGCTGAAGGAAGGCCGCGATCCGCTAGTACCAGGCCCAAGGTACCTGCTTCAACCCGTAAACAGAACGAGGAGCAAGCACACATGGTCTGGATAGTCGGTGTCGACGAAACCAGTGGGCTGCTGACAAAACACCTCCTTGTCGAGATGGCCATGCAACAAAGCATTGGACACGTCGAGCTGGTGAACTGGCCAGACGCGAGAGACAACCAGTTGGAGAACGGCGCGAATCGTGCCCGGTTTGACAATCATGGTGAAGGTGTCGGTGAAGTCCATGCCGGCGCGCTGTCGAAAACCGCGCACCATGCAACACGCCTTGAAGCGCTCGAGGGAACCGTTGAGGCGAGTCTTGTGGAGGAAAACCCACTTGCTAGTGATAACAATGGCACGGGGAGGCCGCGAGACAAGCTGCCACATATGGTTGCGAGGCGGGGCTTTGAACTCCTCACCATCGCAGCAAGACAGTTCGGATCCTGAAGGGCTGTGCGAGCGAAGGTGGGTAGCAGAGACGGGGCCGAGGTGGACGCGGCACACGCGTACTCATCGGAGGTGTAGCGCATGCTAGGACGGAACATCCCAGTCCGAGCCCGTGTGACCACACCGGTGAGGGGTGCAGCCGCCGCCGGCGGAGCCGGAGGGGAGACCGGCGATGAGGAGGTCGAGCCAGTCTCTGATGATGCCGAGGGGTCCGCGGCAGCGCTCGGCGGGACCGAGCCGGAGGCCGCGATGGCGGGGGCAACCAAGGGGGCACCCGAGAGGGTGCTGCAGATCGCGGCGTCGGGGCCACCCGAGGGGGCGGCCTCACCCAAGGCGACGCTGGAGGGGGACGCCGGACCTGTGGTGTCTGGGTGGCCCCTAAGGGGCGGCCATGCCAGAGGGTGCGGGGCGCGCGGGTGGGGCCGAGGCCAGGGCGCTGCTTGGTGAGGGGGGCGGCCCGCCGTAGGTGGTGGCAGGGCGAGCCGCACCGCGGTAGGCGCCAAAGACTGTGCGGGGAGAGACGGTTCCTGCTGAAAAGGGAACACCAACTCATCAAAGTACACGTGTCGCGATGTGTAAACACGCGGGACACTAGATCATAGCACCGGTAACCTTTGGTGTTTGGAGGGTAACTGAGAATAATGCAAGGAACCGACCGGGGAGCGAGTTTGTGAGGAGTGATGGATGCGGTGCTAGGATAACAAACACACCCGAAGATGCGAAGGCCATCATAAGATGGGGCCACACCGAAGAGGAGCTGGTGAGGAGCATAGTTCCAGCGGGGGCAGCACGGGCAGATGTTAATGAGGAGGCTGGCGGTGGCCAGAGTATCTAGCGAGAACCGAGGGGCACGTTGGAGTGGAAGAGCAACATGCGGACGCAGTCATTAAGAGTGCGAATGACGTGCTCGGCGCGGCCATTTTGCTGGGACGTTAAGGACAAGTAAGGGCGAAAATGGTGCCGTGAGAAGCTAGGAGGTTACAAACAGCGACGTTGTCTAACTCTTTTTCATTGTCAGTTTGTAGTACAATGATAGGATGATCGAACTGTGTGGTAACGTGTGCATGAAAGGCGGTGAGTGTGGCAAGGGCGTCAGACTTGCGACGGAGAGGAAATGTCCACACATGATGAGAGAAATCATCCAATATCACCAAATAGTATAGATAGCCCGTGTTGCTTGCAACCGGGGACGTCCAAACATCACTATGCAAAAACTGAAAGAGAAAAGTGGAAATGTTTGTAGACTCGCTAAAGGGAAGACGAACGTGCTTGCCGAGACTGCAAGCCTCACAACTGTGGTTGTCAACCTTATTACATGAGAAGGAAAAATTATAAAGAATCTAATGCAAAACTGTGGAGTTGGGATGACTGAGACAAGCGTGCCAAAGGTGGACGCTAGCGGCGAGGGCGGCTGGACAGGTGGCAGTGGTGGTGGAGGGATGGTAGAGCTCGCCCGGGCTATCACATCGGTGGAGTACCATCTGTGTACGGGCGTCCTTCACAGAAAAGACAACATTGTCAAATTCGATAGTAATAGGATTCTCACGAGCAAGGCGACAAAAAGATACAAGATTTTTGACTAAGTCAGGAGAGACATGAACATTAGACATGTTAATAGGAGTAGAAGTAAATGGAAACGACATACGACCGACATGTGTAATTGCTACCTCTTGAGCACTGTGTTGGATTTCCCCGAAGAGGAAGGGATGATGCAGCAAAGTAGCGTAAGTATTTCCCTTAGTTTTTGAGAACCAAGGAATCAATCCAGTAGGAGGCTACGCTCGAGTCCCTCGTACCTACACAAAAACAATAGCACAACGCAACCAACGTGCTTAGGGGTTGTCAATCCCTTCACGATCACTTACGAAAGTGAGATCTGATAGAGATAATAAATAGTATTTTTGGTATTTTTGGTATAAAGATGCGAAGTAAATAAAGTAAAAGCAAAGTAAAAGCAAAGCAATAATAAAGTGATGGAGATTCATATGATGAGAAAGAGACCCGGGGGCCATAGGTTTCACTAGATGGCTTCTCTCAAGAGCATAAGTATTCTACGGTGGGTGAACAAATTACTGTTGAGCAATTGACATAATTGAGCATAGTTATGAGAATATCTAGGTATGATAATGTATATAGGCATCACGTCCGAGACAAGTAGACCTAAACGATTCTGCATCTATTACTATTACTCCACTCATCGACCGCTATCCAGCATGCATCTAGAGTATTAAGTTAAAAACAGAGTAATGCCTTAAGCAAGATGACATGATGTAGAGGGATAGTTTCATGCAATATGATAAAAAAACCCATCTTGTTATCCTCGATGGCAACAATACAATACATGCCTTGCTGCCCCTTCTGTCACTGGGAAAGGACACCGGAAGATTGAACCCAAAGCTAAGTGATACGTCTCCAACGTATCTATAACTTTTGATTGCTCCATGTTATATTATCTACTGTTTTGGGCAATATTGGGCTTTATTTCCCACTTTTATATTACTTCTGGGACTAACCTATTAACCGGAGGCCCAGCCCAGATTTGCTGTTTTATACCTATTTCAGTGTTTCGAAGAAAAGGAATATCAGACGGAGTCGAAACGGAACGAAATCAACTAGAGAAGTTAATTTTGGAAGGAAACACACCTGATGAACTTGGACCCCACGTCAGGGGAGACACGAGGTGCTCACGAGGGTGGGGGCGCGACCCCCCCTAGGGTGCGCCCCCTATCTCGTGGGACCCCCGTGGCTCCCCTGACGTACCTCTTGCACCCATATATACCCACGTGACCTAAAACTTCCAGAACGCAAGATAGATCAGGAGTTCTGCCGCCAGAAGCCTCCGTAGCCACCAAAAACCAATCTAGACCCGTTCCGGCACCCTGCCAGAGGGGGCAATCCCTCTCCGGTGGCCATCTTCATCATCCCGGTGCTCTCCATGACGAGGAGGGAGTAGTTCTCCCTCGGGGCTGAGGGTATGTACCAGTAGCTATGTGTTTGATCTCTCTCTCTCTCATGTTCTTGATTTGGCACGATCTTGATGTATCGTGAGCTTTGCTATTATAGTTGGATCTTATGTTTCTCCTCCCCCTCTTCTCTCTTGTAATGAATTGAGTTTCCCCTTTGAAGTAATCTTATCGGTTTAAAGACTTTTGAGAACACTTGATGTATGTCTTGCCGTGGATATTTGTGGTGACAATGGGATACCACGTGCCATTTGATGTATGTTAAGGTGATCAACTTGCGGGTTTCGTGACATTGGGAACCTATGCATAGGGGTTGGCACACGTTTTCGTCGTGATTCTCCGGTAGGAACTTTGGGGCACTCTATGAGGTTCTATGTGTTGGTTGAATAGATGAATCTGAGATTGTGTGATGCATATCGTATAATCATACCCACAGATACTTGAGGTGACATTGGAGTATCTAGGTGACATTAGGGTTTTGGTTGATTTGTATCTTAAGGTGTTATTCTAGTACGAACTCTAGGGCTGTTTGTGACACTTATAGGAATAGCCCAACGGATTGATTGGAAAGAATAACTTTGAGGTGGTTTCGTACCCTACCATAATCTCTTTGTTCGTTCTCCGCTATTAGTGACTTTGGAGTGACTCTTTGTTGCATGTTGAGGGATAGTTATGTGATCCAATTATGATATTATTGTTGAGGGAAATTACACTAGCGAAAGTATGAACCCTAGGCCTTATTTCCACACATTGCAATACCGTTTACGCTCACTTTTATCACTTGCTACCTTGTTGTTTTTATTATTTCAGATTACAAAAACTATTATCTACTATCCATATTGCACTTGTACTCTTCGCCGAACTAGTGCACCTATACAATTTACCATTGTATTGGGTGTGTTGGGGACACAAGAGACTCTTTGTTATTTGGTTGCAGGGTTGCTTGAGAGAGACCGTCTTCATCCAATGCCTCCTACGGATTGATAAACCTTAGGTCATCCACTTGAGGGAAATTTGCTACTGTCCTATAAAATTATACATACGTTGGAGACATATCAAGCATCCCCAAGCTTAATTCCTGCTCGTCCTCGAGTAGGTAAATGATAAAAAGAGAATTTTTTATGCGGAGTGCTATCTTCTTAATTGTGGTATGAATATTCAAATCCAAAAGATTCAAGACAAAAGTTCATGTTGACATAAAAATAATAATACTTCAAGCATACTAACAAAGAAATTATGTCTTCTCAAAATATCATGGCCAAAGAAAGCTATCCCTGCAAAATCATATAGTCTAGCTATGCTTTATCTTCACCACACAAAGTATTTAAATCATGCACAACCCCGATGACAAGCCAATCAATTGTTTCATACTTTTGACATTTTCAAAACTTTTTCAATCTTCACGCAATACATGAGTGTGAGCCATGGATATAGCACTATAGATGGAATAGAATGGTGGTTGTGGAGAAGACAAAAAGGGAGAAGATAGTCTCACATCAACTAGGCGTATTAACGGGCTATGGAGATGCCCATCAATAGATATCAGTGTGAGTGAGTAGGGATTGCCATGCAACGGATGCACTAGAGCTATAAGTATATGAAAGCTCAAAAGAAACTAAGTGGGTGTGCATCCAACTCGCTTGCTCACGAAGACCTAGGGCATTTTGAGGAAGCCCATCATTGGAATATACAAGCCAAGTTCTATAACGAAAAATTCCCACTAGTATATGAAAGTGACATAATGAGAGACTCTCTATCATGAAGATCATGGTGCTACTTTGAAGCACAAGTGTGGTAAAAGGATAGTAACATTGTCCCTTATCTCTTTTTCTCTCATTTTTTGGGTCTTTCTCTTTTTTTATGGCCTCTTTTTTTGTCCGGAGTCTCATCCCGACTTGTAGGGGAATCATAGTCTCCATCATCCTTTCCTCACTGGGACAATGCTCTAATAATGATGATCATCACACTTTATTTACTTACAACTCATGAATTACAACTTGATTCTTAGAACAAAATATGACTCTATATGAATGCCTCTGGCGGTGTACCGGGATATGCAATGAATCAAGACTGACATTTATGAAAGAATTATGAATGGTGGCTTTGCCACAATTACGATGTCAACTACATGATCATGCTAGCAATATGACAATGATGGAGCGTGTCATAATAAATGGAACGGTGGAAATTTGCATGGCAATATATCTCGGAATGGCTATGGAAATGCCATGATAGGTAGGTATGGTGGCTGTTTTGAGGAAGGTATTTGGTGGGTGTATGATACCGGCGAAAAGTGCGCGGTATTAGAGAGGCTAGCAATGGTGGAAGGAAGGAAAGTGCGTATAATGCATGGACTCAACATTAGTCATAAAGAACTCATATACTTATTGCAAAAATCTAGAAGTTATAAAAGCAAAGTATTACGCGCATGCTCCTGGGGGGATAGATTGGTAGGAAAAGACCATCGCTCGTCCCCGACCGCCACTCATAAGGAAGAAAATCAATAAATAAATCATGCTCCGACTTCATCACATAACGGTTCACCATACGTGCATGCTACGGGAATCACAAACTTTAACACAAGCATTTCTCAAATTCAAAAGTACTCAACTAGCATGACTCTAATATCACCATCCTCATATCTCAAAACAATTATCAAGCATCAATTTCTTCTTAGTATTCAACACACTCATACGAAAGTTTTATTATTAATCTTGCATACCAAGCATATTAGGATTTTAAGCAAATTACCATGCTATTAAGACTCTCAAAATAATCTAAGTGAAGCATGAGAGATCAATAGTTTCTATCAAACAAATCCACCACCGTGCTCTAAAAGATATAAGTGAAGCACTAGAGCAAAACTATAAAGCTCAAAAGATATAAGTGAAGTACATAGAGTATTCTATCAAATTCCAAATCATGTATGGATCTATCAAAAGGTGTGTACAGAAAGGATGATTGTGGTAAACTATTAAGCAAAGACTCAAATCATAAAAGACGCTCCAAGGAAAACACATATCATGTGGTGAATAAAAATATAGCTCCAAGTAAAGTTACCGATAGAAGTAGACGAAAGAGGGGATGCTTTCCGGGGCATCCCCAAGCTTTGGCTTTTAGGTGTCCTTATATTATCTTGGGGGTTCCATGGGAATCCCCAATCTTAGGCTCTTGCCACTCCTTGTTCCATAATCCATCAAATCTTTACCCAAAACTTGAAAACTTCACAACACAAAACTTAAAGTAGGAAACTCATGAGCTCCGTTATCGAAAGAAAAAAAAAGACCACTTCAAGGTACTGTAATGAACTCATTATTTATTTATATGGGTGTTAAACCTACTGTATTCCAACTTCTCTATGGATTATAAACTATTTTACTAGCCATAGATTCATCAAAATAAGCTAACAACACACGAAAAACAGAATCTGTCAAAAACATAATAGTCTGTAGTAATCTGTGGCTAGAGCAAGATATGGAACCCCAAAAATTCTAAAACAAATTTCTGGACGTGAGTAATTTATCTATTAATCATCTGAAAAAAGAATTAAATAAATATCACTTTCCAAATAAAAATGACAGCAGTTCTCGTGAGCGCTAAAGTTTCTGTTTTTACAGCAAGTTCAACAAGACTTTCCCCAAGTCTTCCCAACGGTTCTACTTGGTACAAACACTAATGAAACACAAAAAACACAACCAAAACAGAGGCTAGATAATTTATTTATTACTAAACAGGAGCAAAAAGCAAGGAATAAAAATAAAATTTGGTTGCCTCCCAACAAGCGCTATCGTTTAACGCCCCTAGCTAGGCATAACAAGCAAGAATAGATCTAGGTATTGCCATCTTTGGTAGGCAATCAATAAGTGGCTCTCATGATATATTCATATGGTAATTTCATTTTCTTTCTAGGAAAGTGTTCCATGCCCTTTTTTAATGGAAATGGAAAACTAATATTCCCTTCCTTCATATTAATAATTGCACCAACCGTTCTAAGGAAAGGTCTACCAAGAATAATAGGGCAAGAAGGATTGCAATCTATATCAAGAATGATAAAATCTACAGGCACATAATTACTATTAGCAACAATAAGAACATCATTAATTCTTCCCATATGTTTCTTAATAGTGGAATCCGCAAGATGCAAGTTTAGATAGCAAACATCAAAATCACGGAAATCTAGTAAATCACACAAAGTTTTGGGAATAGTAGAGACACTAGCACCCAAATCACACAAAGAATAAAACTCATAATTTTTAATTTAATTTTAATTTTAATAGTTGGTTCCCACTCATCATAAAGTTTTCTACGGATAGAAACTTCCAATTCAAGTTTTTCTTCATAAGATTGCATCAAGGCATCAACGATATGTTTAGTAAACGCTTTATTTTGACTATAAGCGTGAGGAGATTTTAGCACGGATTGCAACAAGGAAATACAATAAATCAAATAGCAATTTTCATTGTTAAATTCCTTGAAATCCATAATAATGGGTTTAGCAACATCTAGGGTTTTAGTTTCTTCAATCCCACTTTTATCAAATTTAGCATCAAGATCAAAAAATTCCGAATTCTTAGAACGCCTACTAGGTAAAGGTGGATCATATTCAGTCCCATTATTATTAAGATTCATATTGCAAAACAAAAGATTTAATAGGGGACACATCAATAACTTTTAGATCTTCATCGTTATTTTCATAGGAATCCGGTTTAGCAGCCATCTTATTAACTAAGGTAGCTTGCATATCCGAAATTTCAGCAGTTAATTTTTCAAGATGGGCAATTTGGGACCTTATACCATCAAACTCTTTAGACATATCATCGAGATCTTTATTCATATAATTCATGAAACTTTTTTGTTCCTTAAGCTCATTTCTAAAGAAATTGTTATGCTCAAATTGCAAAACCATAAACTTCCTGACGTTGTTTTTGATCTCCTCTAACCTTTTAATGTGAAGATCACCAAATCTAGGTAGAGCCATCACGACAGACAAGCAAACTAACACATGAGCAAACAAAAAGCAAACGGGAAAAAAGGCAAACGGAGAAGGAGAGGGAGGATAGAGAGAGAGAGGGCGAATAAAACGGCAAGGGTGAAGTGGGGGAGAGGAAAACGAGAGGCAAATGGCAAATAATGTAATGCGGGAGATAGGGATTGTGATGGGTACTTGGTATGTTGACTTTTGCGCAGACTCCCCGGCAACGGCGCCAGAAATTCTTCTTGCTACCTCTTGAGCACTGCGTTGGATTTCCCCGAAGAGGAAGGGATGATGCAGCAAAGTAGCGTAAGTATTTCCCTCAGTTTTTGAGAACCAAGGAATCAATCCAGTAGGAGGCTACGCTCGAGTCCCTCGTACCTACACAAAAACAATAGCTCAATGCAACCAACGCGCTTAGGGGTTGTCAATCCCTTCACGATCACTTACGAAAGTGAGATCTGATAGAGATGATAAATAGTATTTTTGGTATTTTTGGTATAAAGATGCAAAGTAAATAAATTAAAAGCAAAGTAAAAGCAAAGCAATAATAAAGTGATGGAGATTGATATGATGAGAAAGAGACCCGGGGGCCATAGGTTTCACTAGATGGCTTCTCTCAAGAGCATAAGTATTCTACGGTGGGTGAACAAATTACTGTTGAGCAATTGACAGAATTGAGCATAGTTATGAGAATATCTAGGTATGGTCATGTATATAGGCATCATGTCCGAGACAAGTAGACCAAAACGATTCTGCATCTACTACTATTACTCCACTCATCGACCGCTATCCAGCATGCATCTAGAGTATTAAGTTAAAAACAGAGTAACGCCTTAAGCAAGATGACATGATGTAGAGGGATAGTTTCATGCAATATGATAAAAGCCCCATCTTGTTATCCTCGATGGCAACAATACAATACGTGCCTTGCTGCCCCTTCTGTCACTGGGAAAGGACACCACAAGATTGAACCCAAAGCTAAGCACTTCTCCCATGGCAAGAACAACCAATCTAGTAGGCCAAACCAAACTGATAATTCAAAGAGACTTGCAAAGATAACCAATCATACATAAAAGAATTCAGAGAAGATTCAAATATTATTCATAGATAGACTTGATCATAAACCCACAATTCATCGTTCTCAACAAACACACCGCAAAAAGAAGATTACATCGAATAGATCTCCACGAGAGAGGGGGAGAACATTGTATTGAGATCCAAAAATAGAGAAGAAGCCATCTAGCTACTAGCTATGGACCCGTAGGTCTGAAGTAAACTACTCACACTTCATCGGAGGGGCTTGGATGATGTTGTAGAAGCCCTCCGTGATCAATGCCCCCTCCGGCGGAGCTCCGGAACTGGCCCCAAGATGGGATCTCGTGGATACAGAAAGTTGTGGCGGTGGAATTAGGTCTTTGGCTCCGTCCCCGATCGTTTGAGGGTACGTGGATATATATAGGAGGAAGAAGTACATCGGTGGAGCTTCGAGGGGCCCACGAGGCAGGGGGCGTGCCCTAGGGGGGGCGCGCCCCTACCCTCGTGACCACCTCGTGGCTTTCTTGACGGAGGGTCCAAGTCTCCTGGATCTTATTTGATGAGAGAATCACGTTTCTGAAGGTTTCATTCCGTTTGGACCCCGTTTGATATTCCTTTTCTTCGAAACCCTAAAACAGGCAAAAACATCAATTCTGGGCTGGGCCTCCGGTTAATATGTTAGTCCCAAAAATAATATAAAAGTGGATAATAAAGCCCAATAATATCTAAAACAGTAGATAATATAGAATGGAGCAATAAAAAATTATAGATACGTTGGAGACGTATCAGTAATGCGTAAAGAGGAACCATTACCAATGGTGATGGGAGTGGGATTATGAACGGGAGTGGAAGACGTGAGGTTACCGGGATGAGATGTCATATGAGTGGTGGCGCCCGAGTCCATGTACCAGTCCCCGCCGCCATCGTAGTTGCTAGGTGACGGAGCCGAGTGCAAGGCGGCGAGGAGGGTGGGATCCCACGGCGCCGGCACCTGGGACGGGTAGAACCCGCCGTAGGGTGGCGCGGGAGCAGCACCATAGCCGCCCGTGGCCAGCGATGCAGGGAGGGCCGGGTGGGGGTGGCGTAGGGCGCGACACTGGACGCGGCGAGGTATGCCTAGTGGCTCGCCGGACAGGGGCCAAGGATGCCCGAGGCGGGAGTCCGGGGAACCGGCATCGAGTATGCGTGGACGACACCAGTCCACGGGTTGGTGCCGTAGGTCCATGGCGGGGAGGGTTGCGGCTGAGGAGGGGCCCCATTTGCGTGCTGCTGCTACTTGCGCCCGCCACCCAGCGGCTGTTACTGGGAGCAGTGGGAGGGGCGGGGGACACGGGCAGGAGGAGGTAGAACCCCGGGGGCGCAGGGTGCGGCGGCTGCTGGCGCGGCGCGGGCGGGATGCCGCGAGAGGTGCCGGTAGCGAGGGCATGGTGCTGCACGCGCTTCTTCATCCCCTTCATCCGGCGCTCCTCCAGCCGTAAGTACGCCACGAATTTGGGGAAGGAGGGCTGCGGCATCAAGGTGAGGTTGGCGGCGGCGTTGTCGAAGTCCTCGTTGAGGCCGGCGGTGAGCGTGCTGAGGAGGAGGTCGTCATCAACCTTGGCGCCGATGTCGCGAAGTTCATCCGACAACGTCTTGAGGCGGCGGCAGTAGTCATCGATGGACTGTTCATCCTGATGAGAGTCAAAAATTCTTGCTGCAAAAAAATGTGACATTAAAGCTTGTTGTCACTGAAGAGGCTGTTGAGCTTGACCCACACGGCGTGGGCGTCATCACCATCGCTCACGACCGTGTGAAACAGGTCCTTGGAGATGGTGGTGAAGAACCACTGGATGAGCGTAGTGTCGATCGCGGTCCACTCGGAGTCGCCCACCATGACGCGAGAGTCGATGGTGCCGTCAACATGATTCATGAGATTGTTCTCGCTGAAGAGGAGCAAGAAATAAGTCTTCCACGCGAAGTACGTGGGGTCGGTGGCATCGAGGATCACGGGAACGCGTTCATGGATGTTGATGTTGCGGATGTCGACGGGGTCCGGCCCGGCGAAGGGGTTGAAGTAGGTTGAGGCGTTGGAAGACATGGTGGTGGCACGTGTGGAGAGGAGGAGGGGGCAGCGGCTAGGGTTGGGGTGGCAGCTAGGGTTGGGAAGGGGTGGCGGCGGTGTGGCAAGAGGGGCGGCGCGACGGCTGGTGGGTGGAGAGGCTGCGGGAAGGAAGGGCAGCGGCGTGGGGAGGTGGTGGAGGCGGCGGCGCGGTGCGCCGGCGGCTAGGGTTGCGGAAGCAATTAGGAAATGATCGATACGGTATCTGATACCATGTAAGTTTGGGAGAGAGAAATTGTGTGCATCGATATTCTTATTGATCGTGCACTAGGCACATATATAGGTACAAGAGGTGCGACCAATGTCTTGTCTTCCAAGATACAAGTAGATATAGAGGGAGAGAGACACTACAGGTGCGGCATACAAAACCCAGACCTACATACATATATACATGTTCAACAAGTCATACTAGTAATCGGGGTATCGCATTGGCAACTAGTGTAAGACATATTATCAATCAATTATTTATCTTTATGTCATTTTCAATAAGTTCATCTTATAATCCGATCATCATGTGTGAGTAATTGTCCTTTCCATCCTCCCACTTTTGCACCTGACCTCTCACGAACATGTTTGAAGCCGTTATCCTTGGATCGCCCTACCATTATGGGGAGACTCAAATACATCTCTGTGAGAGCCTCAGACGCAATACCAGTAGTGTTCTTTCAGGGAATCCTTTATTTGCTGTTTGCAACCCTTGCCAAAAAGATGGAGGATTTTTAAAGATTAACCTTCTACCCTGAAGCCAATTCATAATCCCGCAAGATGCGGGATCCTTTTCAAAGCCGACAAGTTTTTGTTGCGAGACCTAGAAACAGAATACTATCATCAACAAACAATAAATGGGTAATATTAGGGCTAGTGCTCCTAAAAGAAACACCACTTTTCTGTTTTTCCCATTGAACAACTTTGGCTCTAAGAAGCTCCGTCACTGCTACTGTACCTTGTTGGAAATATGCCCTAGAGGCAATAATAATTGGTGAAAGCACAAGTGCTCCCTAGGTGGTTTTGGTAATTGATGACAACATATCTCTTGTTGGACTAATGTTTCTATCTAGTATGTTTCAGATAAGTTCAACAATGGAGTGGCATGGACTAAAGGTTGTGGGAACTCCTTCAAGATGCTAAGGACAAAGGATTGGCTAAAGCTTCAAGCTCAAGACTCTTCATTTTACATTTTAGTGATCCAAGATCACATTGAGTCCATAGGAAAAGCCAATACTATCAAGGAGGGATGAGGTGTTGCTTAATGAGCCTCTTGCTTCATGTGCTTAATGATATGCTCCAAAATCCTCAGCTACTTTCCCACTTCCACATATGACCTAAACCCAAAGCCAAACTCGGACCTACCGATTCTTTCTATCCGGCGCCACAGAGTTTTCACTTGTCATAAGCCACTGCCAAAACCCTAGCAATTCGGTTCTACCGATAGGGATCTCGGTCTCACCGAGATGGGGTTGCAAACTCTCTGTTTCCCTTTCGTAACTTTTCGGTCTCACCGAAAAAGTGAATCGGTCCCACCGAGATTGCAATGTAAATTTAGTGTTTCCTTTATGTAACTTTTCGGTCTCATTGAAAGAGCAAATCGGTCCCACCGAGTTTGCCTGACCAACTCTCTGGTTAGCTAATTACCAAAATCGGTCTCACCGAGTTTGTGTAATCGGTATCACCAAGATTACGTTATGCCCAAACCCTAACCATATCGGTCCTACCGAGTTGCATGTCAGTCCCACCAAAAATCTCTAACGGTCACTAGGTTTACCTTTTCGGTCCGGCCGAGTTTGTTGATTCGGTCCCACCGAGATTGGAAAACTGTGTGTAACGGTTGGATTTTGTGTGGAGGCTATATATACCCCTCCACCTCCTCTTCATTTGTGGAGAGAGCCATCAGAACACTTCTACACTTCCAACTCATATGTTCTGAGAGAGAACCACCTACTCATGTGTTGAGACCAAGATATTCCATTCCTACCATACGAATCTTGATCTCTAGCCTTCCCCAAGTTGCTTTCCACTCAAATCTTCTTTCCACCAAATCCAAATCCTATGAGAGAGAGTTGAGTGTTGGAGAGACTATCATTTGAAGCACAAGAGCAAGGAGTTCATTACCTACACACCATTTGTTACTTCTTGGAGAGTGGTGTCTCCTAGATTGGCTAGGTGTCACTTGGGAGCCTCCGACAAGATTGTGGAGTTGAACCAAGGAGTTTGTAAGGGCAAGGAGATCGCCTACTTCGTGAAGATCTACCGCTAGTGAGGCAAGTCCTTCGTGGGCGATGGCCATGGTGGGATAGACAAGGTTGCTATGTCATGGACCCTTTGTGGGTGGTTGCTTCTTCGTGGACCCTTCGTGGGTGGAGCCCTCCGTGGACTCGCGCAACCGTTACCCTTTGTGGGTGGAGCCCTCCGTGACTCGCGCAACCGTTACCCTTCGTGGGTTGAAGTCTCCATCAACGTGGATGTAGGATAGCACCATCTATCCGAACCACGGGAAAAACATCCGTGTCTCCAATAGCGTTTGAATTCTCCAAACCCTTCTCCTTACATTCTTGCAAGTTGCATGCTTTACATTCCACTGCTCATATACTCTTTGCATGCTTGCTTGATATGTATTGTGTATGTTGAAATTGTGCCTAAAACTCCACTCAAACCAAAGAGGCCTAAAAATTGCAACTTTAGCACTAAGTGTCTAATCACCCCCCCCCTCTAGACACATCTACTTCTAGATCCTACAATTGGTTATTATTATATTTCCTTGTTCATGATAATCGTTTATTATCCATGCTAGAATTGTATTGATAGGAAACTCAGATACATGTGTGGATACATAGACAACACCATGTCCCTAGTAAGCCTCTAGTTGACTAGCCCGTTGATCAATAGATGGTTACGGTTTCCTGACCATGGACATTGGATGTCGTTGATAACGGGATCACATCATTAGGAGAATGATGTGATGGACAAGACCCGATCCTAAGCCTAGCACAAGATCGTGTAGTTCGTATGTTAAAGCTTTTCTAATGTCAAGTATCATTTCCTTAGACCATGAGATTGTGCAACTCCCGGATACCGTAGGAGTGCTTTGGGTGTGCCAAACATCACAATGTAACTGGGTGGCTATAAAGGTTCACTACAGGTATCTCCAAAAGTGTCTGTTGGGTTGGCACGAATCGAGACTGGGATTTGTCACTCTATGTAACGGAGAGGTATCTCTGGGCCCACTCGGTAGGACATCATCATAATGTGCACAATGTGACTAAGGAGTTGATCACGGGATGATGTGTTACGGAATGAGTAAAGAGACTTGCCAGTAACGAGATTGAACAAGGTACCGGGATACCGACGATCGAATCTCGGGCAAGTATCATACTGATAGACAAAGGGAATTGTATATGGGATTGATTGAATCCTTGACATCATGGTTCATTCGATGAGATCATCGTGGAGCATGTGGGAGCCAACATGGGTATCCAGATCCCGCTGTTGGTTATTGACCGGAGAGTTGTCTCGGCCATGTCTGCATGACTCCCGAACCCGTAGGGTCTACACACTTAAGGTTCGATGACGCTAGGGTTATAGGGAAAGTATGTACGCGGTTACCGAATGTTGTTCGGAGTCCTGGATGAGATCCCGGACGTCATGAGGAGTTCCGGAATGGTCCGGAGGTAAAGATTGATATATAGGAAGTATGGTTTTGGCCACCGGAAGTGTTCCGGGCATCACCGGTAGTGTACCGGGACCACCGGAGGGGTCCGGGGGTCCACCAGCCCCGGAGGCCTACATGGGCCAATAGTGGGAAGGTACCAGCCCCTAGGTGGGCTGGGGAGCCTCCCACCAAGGCCGAAGGCGCAAGGGAGAGTCGGAGGGGGCAAACCCTAGGTCCAGATGGGCCTTAAGGCCCACCCTAGGTGCGCCCCCCTCTCTCCCCCCTTGGCCGCAACCCTAGATGGGTTTTGGGGCTGCCGCCACCCCTAGGGAGGGAACCCTAGATGGGGGCGCAGCCCCTCCCCTTCCCCTATATATACTTGAGGTATTGGGGGCTGCAACACACGCGAGATCATCTCCCTCTTGGCGCAGCCCTACCTCTCTCCCTCCTCGTCTCTCGTAGTGCTTGGTGAAGCCCTGCTGGAGTTCCGCGCTCCTCCACCACCACCACGCCATCGTGCTGCTGCTAGACGGAGTCTTCCCCAACCTCTCCTTCTCCCCTTGCTGGATCAAGGTGTAGGAGACGTCATCGGGCTGCACGTGTGTTGAACACGGAGGCGCCGTGGTTCGGCGCTTAGATCGGAATCAACTGCGATCTGAATCGCTACGAGTACGACTCCTTCATCCGCGTTCTTGCAACGCTTCCTCTTAGCGATCTACAAGGGTATGTAGATGCACTCCCCTTCCCTTCGTTGCTAAATTACTCCATAGATTGATCTTGGTGATGCGTAGAAAATTTTAAATTTCTGCTACGATCCCCAATAGTGGTATCAGAGCCAGGTTTATGCGTAGTTTCTATGCATGAGTAGAACACAAAGCAGTTGTGGGCGTCGATATTGTCAATTTACTTGTTGTTACTAGTCTTATCTTGATTCGGCGACATCGTGGGATGAAGCGGCCCGGACCGACCTTACACGTACGCTTACGTGAGACTGGTTCCACCGACTGACATGCACTAGTTGCATAAGGTGGCTAGCGGGTGTCTGTCTCTCCCACTTTAGTCGGATCGGATTCGATGAAAAGGGTCCTTATGAAGGGTAAATAGAAATTGGCATATCACGTTGTGGTTTTCGCGTAGGTAAGAAACGTTCTTGCTAGAAACCTATAGCGGCCACGTAAAAAACTTGCAACAACAATTAGAGGACGTCTAACTTGTTTTTGCAGCATATGCCGTGTGATGTGATATGGACAAAATGATGTGATGAATGATATATGTGATGTATGAGATTGATCATGTTCTTGTAATAGGAATCACGACTTGCATGTCGATGAGTATGACAACCAGCAGGAGCCATAGGAGTTGTCTTAATTTATTTATGACCTGCGTGTCAACATAAACGTCATGTAATTACTTTACTTTTTTGCTAAAACGTTAGCCATAGTAGTAGAAGTAATAGATGACGAGACAACTTCAAGAAGACACGCTGATGGAGATCATGATGATGGAGATCATGGTGTCATGCCGGTGACAACGATGATCATGGAGCCCCGAAGATGGAGATCAAAAGGAGCAAAATGATATTGGCCATATCATGTCACTATTTGATTGCATGTGATGTTTATCATGTTTTACATCTTATTTGCTTGGAACGACGATAGCTTAAATAAGATGATCCCTCACTAAAATTTCAAGAAAAGTGTTCCCCCTAATTGTGCACCGTTGCGAAGGTTCGTTGTTTCGAAGCAGCACGTGATAGATTCTAACGTTCAAATACAACGGGTGTTGACCAGCCTAGCACGTACAGACATGGCCTCGGGACACATGCGAAACACTTAGGTTGACTTGACGAGCCTAGCATGTACAGACATGGCCTTGGAACACGGAAGACCGAAAGGTCGAACATGAGTCGTATAGAAGATACGATCAACATGAGATGTTCACCGTTGATGACTAGTCCGTCTCACGTGATGATCAGACACGGCCTAGTCTATTCGGATCATTTTCACTTAGATGACTAGAGGGATGTCTATCTGAGTGGGAGTTCATTAAATAATTTGATTAGATGAACTCAATTATCATGAACATAGTCTAAATTGTCTTTACAAATATGTTGTAGATAAATAGCTCACGTTGTAGCTCCCTGTTTCAATACGTTCCTAGAGAAAGATTAAGTTGAAAGATATTGTAAGCAATGATGCAGACTAGGTCCGTAGTCCGAGGAGTGTCCTCACTGCTACACAGAAGGCTTACGTCTTTGATGCACCGCTCGATGTGCAAACCCCTACAACATCGTCTGTGGATGTTGTGAACACCTGACAGACACATCGTGATGAGTACTTGATAGTTTAGTGCACCATACTTTACGGCTTAGCATCGGGATTCCAATGACGTTTTGAACGCCATAGAACATATGAGATGTTCCAAGAGCTGAAATTGGCATTTCAGGCTCATGCTCGTGTTGAGAGGTGTGAGACCTCTGACAAGTTCTTTTGCCAACAAGATGGAGGAGAATAGCTCAGCTAGTGAGCATGTGCTTAGAATGTCTGGGTGCTACAATCACTTAAATCAAGTGGGAGTTAAACTTCCAGATAAGATAGTGATTGATAGAGTTCTGTAGCCACTATAACTAAGCTACTAGATCTTCATGATGAACTATGACATGCAAGGGATGGAATTGATCTCGGAGCTGTTCGCGGTGCTTAAGACCGCAAAAGGTAGAAATCAAGAAGGAGCATCAAGTGTTGATGGTTTAACAAGACCACTAGTTTCAAGAAGGGCAAGGACTAGAAGGGAAACTTCATGGATGGCAAACCAGTTGCCGCTCCAGTGAAGGAACCCAAGGTTGAACCCAAACCCGAGACTAAGTGCTTCTATTGTAAGGGGAACGGTCACTGGTAGCGGAACTACCCCAAATGCATGGTACATAAGAAGGCTGGCAACTTCAACAAAGTATATACGTGTTATTAATGTGTACCTCACTAGTACTCCTGGTAGCACCTGGGTAATGGATACCGGTTCAGTTGCTATTATTGGTGACTTGAAGCAAAAGCTACGGACTGAACGGAGACTGGCTAAGGGCGAGGTGACGATGTGTGTTTCCAAAGTTGATGAGATCACCATCTCACGCTCCATCTGCCTTCGGGATTAGTATTGAACCTAGATAAATGTTATCAGGTGTGTACGTTGAGCATGAATATGATTAGATCATGTTCATTGCAATACGGTTATTCATTTAAGTTAGAGAATAATGGTTATTCTGTTTACATGAATAATACCTTTCATGGTCATGCACCCTATGTGAATGGTTCATTAAATCTCGGTCGTGGTAATACACATGTTCACATCAAAAGATGTAGAGTTAATAATGATAGTACCACTTTATTATGGCACTACCGCTTAGGTCATATTGGCGTAAGATGCATGGAGAAACTCCATGTCGATGGATGTTTGGAGTCACTTGATTTTGAACCGCTTGACACATGCAAGCCATGCCTCATGGGCAGGATGACTAAGACCCCGTTTTCAGGTACAATGAAACGGGCAAGTGACTTGTTGGAAATCATACATGCTAATGCGTGTGATCCAATGAAAATTGAAGCATGCGGTGGATATCACTATTTTCTCATCTTCACTGACGATTTGAGTAGATATAGGTATATTTACTTATTGAAGCACAAGTCTGAAACGTTTGAAAAGTTCAAGCGATTTCAGAGTGAAGTTAAGAATCATCATAACAATAAGATCATGTTCCTACGATCTGATCAAAAGGGGATTTTCCGAGTTATGAGTTTGGCAATCACTTAAGACATTGTGGAATTGTTTCACAGTTGAAGCCACCTGGAACACCACAAGGTAATGGTGTGTCCAGACGTCGTAATCGAACCCTATGAGATATGGTGCGATCTATGATGTCTCTTACCAATCTACCGTTTTCATTTTGAGATTATGCGTTAGAGACAGCTGCATTCACTTTAGATAGGACACCATCTAAGTCCATTGAGACGACTTCATATGAACATTGGTTTGGTAAGAAACCAAAGTTGTCGTTTCTTAATGTTTGGGGATGCGATGCTTAGGGCTTCAACCGGAGAAGCTCGAACCCAAAGCGGACAAACACATCTTCATAGGATACCCAAAGGTGACAGTTGGGTACACCTTCTATCTCAGATCCGAGGGCAAATTATTTGTCGCTAAGAACGGGTCCTTTCTCGAGAAGGAGTTTCTCTCGAAAGAATTGAGTGGGAGGAAGATAGAACTTGATGAGGTTGTCGAACCTTTACTTCAACCAGAGAGTGATGCAACACAGAAAGATGTTTCCTGTGGCGCCTACGTCTGTTGAATAGGAAGTTAATGATAGTGATCATGAAGCTTCGGATCAAGTTGCTCTCGAACCTCGTAGGTCGACAAGGATATGTACTACTCCTGAGTGGTACGGTAATCCTGTCTTAGATATCATGTTGTTAGACAACAATGAACCTATGAGCTATGGAGAAGCGATGGTGGGCCCGTATTCAGACAAATGGTTAGAAGCCATGAAATCCGAGATAGGATCCATGTATCAGAATAGAGTATGGACTTTGGTGGACTTGCCCGATGATCAGCGAGCCATTGAGATAAATGGATCTTTAAGAAGAAGACGGACGTGGGCGGTAATGTTACCGTCTATGAAGCTCGACTTGTGGGAAAGAGTCTTTTCACAAGTTCAAGGAGTTAACTATGATGAGAATTTCTCACCCGTAGCGATGCTTAAGTCCGTCAGAATCATGTTAGCATTAGCTATATTTTTCGATTATGAAATCTTACAGATGGATGTCAAAACAAGTTTTCTTACCAGTTTTCGTAAGAAAAGTTGTATGTGATAAAATAAAAGGTTTTGTCGATCCTAAGGATGCTAAATGGTATGCTGGCTCCAGCAATCCTTCTATGGACTAGAGCAAGCATCTCGGAATCAGAATATATGTTTTGATGGAGTGATCAAAGCTTTTAGGTTTATACAATGTTTGCTAGAAACTTGTATTTACAAGAAAGTGAGTGGGAGCACTACAACATTTCTGATAAGTATATGTGGATGACATATTGTTGATCCGAAATAATGTAGAATTTCTGGAAAGCATAAACGGTTGTTTGAAGAGTGTTTTTCAAAGGAAGACCTGGATAAAGCTGCTTACATATTGGGCATCAAGATCTATAGAGATAGATCAAGATGCCTGATGGTACTTTCAAAGAACGCACACCTTGACATGTTTTTGAAGGAGTTCAAAATAGATCAGTCAAAGAAGGGGTTCTTACCTGAGTTGTAAGGTGTGAAGTTGAGTAAGACTCAAAGATTGACCACGGCAGAAGAAAGAGGAAGGACGAAGGCCGTCCCATATGCTCTTGTCATAGGCTCTATACGGTATGCCATGCTGAGTACCACACCTGATGTGTGCCTTGCCACATGTCTGGCAAGAGGGTACAAAGGTGATATAGGAGTAGATCACTAGATAGCGGTCAAAATTATCCTTAGAGAAATAAGGAAATGTTTCTCGGTTATGGAGGTGATAAAGAGTTCGACGTAAAGAGTTACGGCGATGCAAGCTTAACTCCTATCCAGATAGCTCTGAGTAGAGATACCGAATATGTATAATGGAGTAACAATTTGGAATAGCTCCAAGTGGAACGTGGTAGCATCATCTACGATATGACATAAAGTTTTGCGAAATACATAGGGATCTGAATATGGCAGACCCATTGACTACAACCTCTCTCACAAGCATAACATGATCAAACCCAGAACTCATTGAGTGTTAATCACATAGTGATGTGAACTAGATTATTGAGTCTAGTAAACTCTTTGGATGTTGGTCACATGGCGATGTGACCTGTGAGTGTTACTCACATGGCGATGTGAACTAGCTTATTGACTCTAGTGCAAGTGGGAGATTGTTGGAAATATGCCCTAGAGGCAATAATAAATTGGTTATTATTATATTTCCTTGTTCATGATAATCGTTTATTATCCATGCTAGAATTGTATTGATAGGAAACTCATATACATGTGTGGATACATAGACAACACCATGTCTCTAGTAAGCCTCTAGTTGACTAGCTCGTTGATCAATAGATGGTTATGGTTTCCTGACCATGGACATTGGATGTCGTTGATAACGGGATCACATCATTAGGAGAATGATGTGATGGACAAGACCCAATCCTAAGCCTAGCACAAGATCGTGTAGTTCGTATGTTAAAGCTTTTCTAATGTCAAGTATCATTTCCTTAGACCATGAAATTGTGCAACTCCCGGATACCGTAGGAGTGCTTTGGGTGTGCCAAACGTCACAACGTAACTGGGTGGCTATAAAGGTTCACTACAAGTATCTCCGAAAGTGTTTGCTGGGTTGGCACGAATCGAGACTGGGATTCGTCACTCCGTGTAACGGAGAGGTATCTCTGGGCCCACTCGGTAGGACATCATCATAATGTGCACAATGTGACCAAGGAGTTGATCACGGGATGATGTGTTACGGAACGAGTAAAGAGACTTGCCGGTAACGAGATTGAACAAGGTATCGAGATACCGACGATCGAATCTCGGGCAAGTATCGTACCGATAGACAAAGGGAATTGTATACAGGGTTGATTGAATCCTTGACATCGTGGATCATCCGATGAGATCATCGTGGAGCATGTGGGAGCCAACATGGGTATCCAGATCCCATTGTTGGTTATTGACCGGAGAGTTGTCTCGGCCATGTCTGCATGACTCCCGAACCCATAGGGTCTACACACTTAAGGTTCGATGACGCTAGGGTTATAGGGAAAGTATGTACGTGGTTACCGAATGTTGTTCGGAGTCCCGGATGAGATCCCGGATGTCACGGGGAGTTCCGGAATGGTCCGGAGGTAAAGATTGATATATAGGAAGTATGGTTTTGGCCACCGGAAGTTTTCCGGGCATCACCGGTAGTGTACCGGGACCACCGGAGGGGTCCAGGGGTCCACCAGGTGGGGCTACCAGCCCCGGAGGCCTACATGGGCCAATAGTGGGAAGGGACCAGCCCCTAGGTGGGCTGGGGCGCCTCCCACCAAGGCCCAAAGCACAAGGGAGAGTGGGAGGGGGCAAACCCTAGGTCCAGATGGGCCTTAAGGCCCACCCTAGGTGCGCCCCCCTCTCTCCCCCCTTGGTCGCAACCCTAGATGGGTTTTGGGGCTGCCGCCACCCCTAGGGAGGGAACCCTAGATGGGGGCGCAACCCCTCCCCTTCCCCTATATATACTTGAGGTATTAGGGGCTGCAACACACGCGAGATCATCTCCCTCTTGGCGCAACCCTACCTCTCTCCCTCCTCGTCTCTCGTAGTGCTTGGCGAAGCCCTGCTGGAGTTCCGCGCTCCTCCACCACCACCACGCCGTCGTGCTGCTGCTGGATGGAGTCTTCCCCAACCTCTCCTTCTCCCCTTGCTGGATCAAGGCCGCGATCTGAATCGCTATGAGTACGACTCCTTCATCCGCGTTCTTGCAACGCTTCCGCTTAGCGATCTACAAGGGTATGTAGATGCACTCCCCTTCCCTTCGTTGCTAGATTACTCCATAGATTGATCTTGGTGATGCGTAGAAAATTTTAAATTTCTGCTACGATCCCCAACATACCTTCGATCAAATCAAGGAGAAGGCATATTTTTTGTGCGAGAGCTAATCAAATATTTGGATTATCTCATTCCAAGAGAAAGAGGCTCTGATAACTCCTGGGGACGTTAGCGCAATATTTTGTAGCAAACTCTTCTTCTTGTTCAACCAAAGAAGGCAAATATTTTGTGTTTTAGAAAAGGGCATATTTCCCCCGCAAAAAAGAGCTATGCATGATTCAACGGAGTATTTAATATTCCTCACTTGATACTTCATGATATTTTACGGACATGCGCTGCAAAATCACCCTGTAGTGCTCGATGGACGCACTTCACTCTGAATTTCCATAACATGTGCTCTCAAATTAATCACCAGTGCATATAACATATGCACATTTATCTCCCATAGGGATGCAGAGCCGCTCCATAGTCAAATTGGTCAAATTGGTCAGGTTAGTTGTAGCATCTTTTTAGCCCCTGCTTTATAGCAAGCTTGAATCGCTAATTTCCATCCAGATTAACGAAACATATGGTCTCCGATTAACCAATTCAAAGAGGTTTATATATATATGATACTACGATCCTAGAGCACACAAGTAATTTACTATTAGTTGTTAAACGACACATATGGAGATCCTACGTGATAACCTTCGGCCCTCAGGATGTCAACCGAACCTAGATAGATAGAGATAGTTTGTTCAAATATTCTGCTGTTATCTCTCTATTCTATCCCTTGTTCTCCAAGATGTACTCGATCCCATTTGTATGTTAACCCAGGGAGTTGCGCCCCTGGCTATTTAACACGAAGCCGTCGCCCAGAGCTAGGGCACGACGTTCTCTCACATGGTATACAGAGCCTAACTCTTCCCATCTAGTTTTCCCCCCTCCTCCCGCAACCCTTGCCATGGCCTCCTCCAGCACCACCTCCTCTGCCCTCTCTGGTCAGATCACCGAGCTGCTGACCCGCACAAACTACATCCTGTGGCGTACCCAGATTACGCCGCAACTAAGAGGGGCAGGCTTCTTCGGCTATGTCGATGGTAGCATGGTGGAGCCGGCCAAGATCGTCGTCAGCAAGGACAAGGATGGGAAGGAGGAGACCATCCCGAATCCACTCCATCCCATCTGGGTTCGAGAAGATCAGCAGGTACTCAGATATCTTCTGAACAATCTCTCCAAAGAAGTCTTGGTGCAGGTGACCTCGATCGCTCATGCACACAAGCTCTGGATGGCATTGGCGAGCATGTTCTCGTCAAGCTCGCCGTCCCGCGTCAACAACATCCGTGCAGCCCTCACCAACGCGCAGAAAGGAACGCAGTCGGTGGCCTCCTTCTTCGCGCATATGCGTGGCCTCGCCGACGAGCTTGCTGCTGCTGGCAAGCCATTGCAGGATGCTGAGTTGATCTCTTACATCCTCAATGCATGCGCTTGACATGGAGTATCAGCCATTGGTGTCTGCTCTTGATGCATGCACCATACCGGTCACCCTCGATGAGTTGTTCGCTCAGATGCGCAACTTTGATCAGCGGATGGCCCTCTTCCAAGGAGCTGCAGGAGGCAGCTTCAAGTCTTCTGCTAACGCCGCCACTCGCGGCCGTGGCGGGAGCTCACGTCATTGCGGGCCGCCCCGGAACAGCAAGGGCAAGGGCACCGGTGGCGGCAACAGCAGCGGCTTCAACAACGCAAGCGGCAGCGGCCGGCCTTCCTACACCAACACTAGAGGCCGGCGCAACAACAGCTCCAACGACAAGTCGCGTCCGGACACGGTCAGGTGCCAAAACTGCGGAAAGCCGGGCCACTCAATAAAGGATTGCTGGTACCGCTATGAGGAAGATGAAGATGACTCATCTCAAGATGAGAAGGTGGCCGGAGCAGCTAATGGCTCCTATGGCGTTGACACCAACTGGTATGTCGACAGCGGCGCCACAAACCACATCACCGGCGAGCTAGAGAAAGTGACCATGCGTGAAAAGTACCGTGGCAAGGACCACATCCACACTGCTAGTGGAGAAGGTATGAGAATTAGCCATATTGGTCACTCAATTATCAAAACCCCTCACAGAAAAATTCACCTTAAAAGAATTTTGCATGTCCCTAGTGCTTCAAAAAATCTTCTTTCTGTTCACCGCATTACAATTGACAATCATGTCTTTCTTGAATTTCACCATTTCTTCTTTTTGATCAAGGATCAGGCAACGAAGAAGGTGCTATATCGAGGTAGATGTGTTCGTGGACTCTATCCCTTGATTCCGGAGATTAGAAGATTGAATAAACAAGTGTTTAGTGCCACCAAAGTGTCTTCAACACGGTGGCACGATCGTTTAGGACATGCATCTTTGTCTTTAGTAGAGCGATTGCTTAGGAAAAATAAGCTCCCATATGTTGGAGAGCGTGATGTTGAAACAGTTTGTGATTCATGCCAAAAGGCAAAAAGTCATCAGTTACCCTATCCAGTTTCTACAAGTATTTCTTATCTTTTCTGATGTTTGGGGTCCTGCCCCCTCTTCTGTTGGTAGACATACATACTATGTGAGTTTCATTGACAATTATAGCAAGTTCTCTTGGATCTATCTTCTTAAGAAAAGATCCGATGTGTTCCAAGTTTTTCTCAACTTTCAAGCTTTAGTTGAATGCCAATTTGATAGTAAAATTCTTGCCCTCCAATCTGATTGGGGAGGGGAATACGAGAAACTAAACTCTTTCTTCCAAAAACTTGGAATCTCTCATCATGTGTCTTGTCCGCACGCTCACCAACAAAACAGGTCTGCCGAACGCAAGCACACACACATTGTAGAGGTTGGCCTAGCTCTTTTAGTTGGCGCCTCCATGCCCCTCAAGTTCTGGGATGAGGCGTTTCTCACTGCCGTTCATATCATCAACATGCTCCCTAGTCGTGTCATTAACAATGAAACTCCTATGGAAAGACTCCTTCACACCAAACCCAACTACACCTCTCTTCGTGTGTTTGGGTGTGCTTGCTGGCCCAATCTTCGTCCATACAACAATCGCAAAATAATGTTCCGCTCTAAGCAATGCGTGTTCCTTGGCTATAGTGCCAAGCATAAAGGTGTTAAGTGCCTCGATGTTCCTACGTGCCGAGTATATCTCTCTCGTGACGTAGTCTTTGATGAAACAAAGTTCCCGTTTTCCAACCTTCATCCCAACGCCGGTGCACTACTTCGTCAAGAAATTCTTCTCCTCCCATCTAGCCTTACCGGTCTTGATCAAGGGGGAGATAATTGTGTTGATCAATCACTGACTAACTCTCATAACCATGCATTTGAGCTTTGTGATGATGCAGATGAAAAGGGTGCAGAAATCACCCCAAACGGTGATGAAATCAGCCCACATTTTATGTGTCCAGGGCTGGGGCACAGATCCTCATCGGGATTGGAACTGCAGTAGCCCAGCAGCGAATCTGCCTCGGGATCGATGCAGCAGCAGGGTAGCAGCCCACGGGAACTCGTGGCGCCTACCAGGCGCGCCTCCAGCGACCCAGCGCCTGGCACGTGGCGCCCCTCCACTGGCTCGGGCACGCCCTCCGGCGCCCATCAATCTGGTGCAGACACGCGGGGTCGCTGGCCCGTAGATGGGCCCCGCCACTACATCCGACGGCAACCAACCGGTGCCGCACCCAACAGACAGGAGGCAGGCGCGGAGCCCAGCTGATCCGTCTGGCGGCACGCGATCCGGCGCGGATTCGCGGAGGCCCATGCCATCATTGCGCCATGATGGGTCGCCAGTGGACCCGCAGCCAGGCGCGGGATCTTCTGCACCGGCTGTATCGCAGCTGCTGTAGACCATCGCCACAGAAAATCCCGTGGATTCCTTCCCTGGTACAACAGGGGCACTGGAAGGATCTGCGTCGGGATCTACCGGTGCAGCGGCTGGATCTTCTGCGTCGGACAATACTACAACAGCACCTGTTCCTCCGCGTACACATCTATAGAAAGCGGTAACAAAACCTGTCAATTATAAGAAAATAACAAAGTTTGGCCTAGCATGTTCAATAGGTGAACCAAGTACTCTTGAGGAGGCACTTAGTGATGCACGGTGGGAAAAGGCCATGGAAGAAGAATGCATGGCACTTCGGAAAAATAAAACATGGCATCTCGTTCCCCCATAGCAAGGTAAAAATTAATTGATTGCAAGTGGGTCTTCAGAATCAAGAGAAAGTCTAATGGAACTATATATCGCTACAAGGCCAGACTAGTTGCAAAAGGTTTTAAGCAACGATGTGGTATAGATTACGAGGACACATTTAGTCCTGTTGTGAAAGCTGCAACCATTCGTCTTGTACTGTCCATTGCTGTGTCCAGGGGATGGAGTCTTCGACAGCTAGATGTACAGAACGCGTTCCTTCATGGTGTTCTGGAAGAGGAAGTCTACATGAAACAACCTCTTGGGTTTGTAAGTAAAAGCAATCCATTTCATGTGTGTAAACTTGACAAAGCTTTATATGGACTAAAGCAGGCTCCTCGAGCATGGCACTCACGACTCAGTCAGAAGTTGCAGACACTCGGTTTCATTCCTTCTAAGTTTGACACATCTTTGTTTATCTATAATAAGTCAAATACATCCATATTTGTTCTTATTTATGTTGATGATATTATTGTCACAAGTTCATCTGATGAGGCAGTGACAGGACTGTTGAAGGATCTGAGTGCTGAGTTTGCTCTTAAAGATTTGGGAGACTTGCATTTCTTTCTAGGGATTGAAGTCAAGAAACATGAAAACAATCTTCATCTCTCTCAGGAAAAATATGCCAATGATCTAGTAAGAAGAGTTGGGTTGCAAGGGTGTAAGTCCTCACCAACTCCATTGTCTAGTACAGAGAAATTATCCCTTGCAGAAGGAGAACCATTGAGTCAAGAGGACAGTACCAGATATAGGAGTTTAGTAGGAGCACTTCAATATTTAACGTTGACAGGACCTGATATTTCCTTTGCTGTGAACAAAGTATGTCAGTTTCTTCATGCTCCCACCAAAACTCATTGGACTGCTGCAAAGCGCATTAGTGCTTTTTCTGACTCTGACTGGGCTGGATGTCTAGATGACAGACGCTCCACTGGTGGTTTTGCAGTGTTTTTGGTCCAAACTTGATATCATGGTGTGCAAAGAAACAAGCCACTGTATCAAGGTCCAGTACAGAAGCTGAGTACAAGGCACTAGCAAATGCTACATCTGAGATTATTTGGGTTCAGTTCATGTTGAGGGAGCTTGGTGTGCAATGCACTAAAGCCCCATGCTTATGGTGTGATAACCTTGGTGCTATCTATTTATCTGATAATCCAATGTTTCATGCCAGGACAAAACACATTGAGATAGATTTTCATTTTGTCAAAGAAAGAGTTGCTAGCAGGAAATTGGAAATTCGTTTTGTGCATTCACGTGATCAGATTGTAGATGGATTTACAAAGGCATTGCCCACGAGGAATCTTGAGGAGTTCAAGCGTAATCTTAACTTGACAAAGTTGTGATTAAGGGAGGGTGTTAAACGACACATATGGAGATCCTACGTGATAACCTTCGGCCCTCAGGATGTCAACCGAACCTAGATAGATAGAGATAGTTTGTTCAAATATTCTGTTGTTATCTCTCTATTCTATCCCTTGTTCTTGAAGATGTACTCGATCCCATCTGTACGCTAACCCAGGGAGTTGCGCCCCTGGCTATTTAACACGAAGCCCTCGCCCAGAGCTAGGGCACGACGTTCTCTCACATTAGTTTCTCTGACCGGACTTAGTTGACGCTTCAAAACGCTTTGCCGGTACCCTCACACTAATATGGACCGTTCATTCTTCCTAATCCATTGGTTGATGTTGATTGATACTTCACTTCTAATGTTTGAGAGTACCACCATTAAGAACAAGGGAGTACCATGATCTAAGGGTCAAAATAGTAATTTGACAATATATCTAATTTCTTAATCCTAAGTTCATGCGCAATTTCTGTGGTGGCAATGCACCGGCTATTCGGCCACCGGCGGGAATGGGTGGGCAGCCACATGCCCCGAGCGCTCAAGCCACAACCTGCATGCCCGTAGGCGGTGAGCCATGGACGGAGCCGACAGAGACGTAGATTATGCAAGAAGCTCGTGTGTAGATCAACATCTTCTTCGTCTGAATTCGTTTGAAGAAATTCCATCACATTCGAATCATCCGAGCGACATGCCTCTTCTGATGATCTGTAATTCAGCCCTAAATTAAATCTTTCAGACAACGACAGTTATGCAATTCAGACGGAATGTGTCGTTGATGAAAACTGCACACTACAACATGTTTTATTCGCCTCAAATTACCGTACATCCTATGGCCATCAACTTTATGTTTTTTGAAGAAACACATAATTGATGGGTTACTCGTCGCACGGCGATGAAAGTGCCTCCAGCGGTGGATGCGCGGCCGCATGCACTTGATTAGGCTGGTGGATTTGGGAACCTATATTAAAGATTGGAAGACAACACTGCAAACCAACGGATGGATTTCATTGGTACTCCCCCACTACTCCCGGGAATACCGGGTACCGTAAAAAAGCTCGCGCTTGAACGGAAGTGCCTATCATTAAAATATGTTTAGATATATCGAGGCTTTACAAATTTATGTTGAAAACTACCATTTTCTCACTAATCCTTGACTAAAACTATCATGTCTGAAAAGAGCCTGATTTGGCCCTTTTAAACCTTTTTCTAGTTGGATCCACACTTAAGCGGGCTAAAAAATCAATCGGGTCCCTAGTTTTCTTTTCAAAAAAGCAATCCAGTCCTGTAGCCGGCCGTGGCTGTGGCCGCCCCTGCTCGTGGCAGCGGCCAAGCCGTGGCTGTAGCCAGCCATGGCCGCCCTTGGCGGAGGCAGCTGTGAGCGGTGGCCGACTCTGAGCTGTGGCTGGTTACCGTGGGCCTTGCCGCACGCTGGCCGACCTCCCATACGGCCTCAGGCGAGCTGCTGGGGGAAGAAAAAGGTGGCGACGGCGAGTGGCCACACCAGGGGTGGCGAGCAGCCGGAGGTAGCAGCAGGTGGCGGCGGCAAGGACGGGCACCAGCATGCGCCCTTTCCCTGTCTGCAGCAGCCAGCGAAGGCCAGCTAACTCGTCGCCCGGCGCACAGCTGCCCGGGTCGCTCCCCACCGAGCTGGCCCGCGTTGAGCACCTGCGCCACCTCTACCTATCCGGGAACGGCCTCAACGGCAACCTCCCCGCCGCGCTGCTGCTCAACGCCACCGAGCTGCACGTGCTCTTGATCGCCAGCAACGACCTCTCCGGCGCGCTCCCGGACGCGTCCTACGCGCGGGTGCTCCAGGAACTCAACCTATCCGACAACGCGCTCGCGGGCTGGCTCCCCACCACGCTCCTCAGGGCGCCCGGGCTCGCCGTGTTGGGCCTCGCCAACAACTACCTCGCCGGCGAGCTCCCCACCATGGGGCATGAAGACAAGGTGTTTGTTGAAATGACTAAGAGAGATATAGGAGGAGCAAGAAGATAGACACTGTGTGGGCCAATTATGTCATAATTGAGTTTAAACGAGTCGAATTGGGCATTTTTCGTAGTTTTTAGTCAAAGATTAGTGAAAAATGATAGTTTTCCGCATAAATTTGTAAAGTGGTAGTTTATAGGCACGGTTTCACCGAATAAGTAATTTTACCGAAGCCAGGTTGTACCAGTGTTGAATCCACACTTCGTTCATTTCGTCAAGATCTGCGTGGTCTTCGTCGGTATAAACTATTAATTGCAGCCCCAACTCTATACACTGGTAATACAAATGTGAGTCCCTTCGCATGCAACAGCTTTTGTCAGGGAAAAGGACATTTACATACATGCTGGTACATATATTATCCTCTCTCTCTCCCTACGCAAGACTTTTATTTAATTTCTTTGGGAAATGTTTTGGATGGTAAATATGCTTTGAATCTAAATTGTGTTTTTGAAAAAAATGATATATTTGAATTCAGGGCGACAAGACCTTTGAAACAAGACCAGTCATGGATATATTTTGAACAATTTGAATTTTATACTTTTCATATTTCAGTTTAGTTGTATTTCACAAACATCAGTTTCACACATTGAATAAACAACTTGACAAACACATTGAAATATGTTTCATGTATTTCATAAATACCAGTTTCATATTTTTTAAATAATCATTTGAACGTATTTGAAATAACCCAATTAACATTTTTTCACACGCCAGAAAAACAATTTCAGAAAAATGATTTCACTCATTTAAAAAATAGCAGTTAAGAAAGAAAATTTCACTCGTTCCAAACATAGATTTCACTAATTTCAAAAAACACATTATACTAATTTCCAAAAGATATATTTCACTCATTTCAGAAAACACATTACACTCACTCAATTGAAATACTATACTATATTTCACTTGTTTAAAAAAATATTTCACTAAATTAAAAATATAGAGCTTAAAACTAATTTCACTCATTTTAGAAAACACATTACGCTCAATTACATAATTAGATTTCACTTAATTTAGAGAAACATATTATACTCACTCAATTGTAATACTATGTTTCACTCGTTTCAATAAACTGATTTCACTCATTCCAAAAGATAGATTTCACTCACTTCACTAGTTTTAGAAAACAAATTACACTCATTTACAGAAGATAGATTTCACCCATTTCAAAAAATATAATTCCACTCATTTCAAAATCAGTATTTCACTAGTTTGAAAAGACACATTTCACTGATTTGGAAAACTGATTCACTCTTTACAACAAAAAAAATCTCTAATACTAATTTCACTTCGTATTTATGAAATATCTTAAAACGTATTTCACTCATCACAAAAATCAGTTTCAAACATTGAAATAGATAGTTTCACAGAGCAATGGATATATTTCATTTTTTTTCAAGTATCTTATTTCTCACATTTCACTTATTTCAGAAAACGCATTACACTCACTCAATTAAAATACTATATTCCACTTGTTTCAAAAAACTGATTACACTAATTATAAAAGATAGATTTCACTCATTTCACTAGTTTCAGAAAAACACATTACAGTCACTAGATTGAAAAAACAATTCCACTAGTTTCAAAGATAGATTTAACTTATTTTTAGAACTGATTGGAAATAATCAGCTTCACATTTTTTAAATAACTAGTTTCACATTTTTAAAATAACTAGTTTCACATATTTTGCACTGAAATATGTTTCATTTACATGAAAAACAAAAAAAAATCCCATTTCAAAAAAATGGTTTCTCTTATTTCAGAAAGCTGATTTCACTTATTTCAGAAAACTGATTTCACTCATTTGCAACGTTGAAATTTAATCATGTTTAAATGCATTCAAGATTGATCTTGTTCTAAAGGTCTTGGTGCTAGGAGTTCAAATATAAAAAATATTTCTAAAATGGGATTGTAGTTCTAAAGATATGATTGAATGAAATTGCTAAAGAGAAAATAAAAGGCAGGATTTAATCTCGCATGCATATGCACCTTTACGTGAACTAGAAGAGAGAATGAATCAGGCATGCATAAAGTACTACTTTATCACTGACATGGACCTGCCATCTGATATGACACAATGTTGAATATGCCATGCTCCTTGGGAATACACTAATATACGTGAGGTGTGGGCCTGGAAATCGCACGAATCGCAAAGTGGATGAACGGCAGATGCTTAGCCGGTACATCCCGTCACCGGTAAAAAGGAGTTTGCGATGGTTTCATGAATTGTGGTAGTTTTTCGTTAAATACTCAGATATATCTGTTTGAGCGTCAACTAATACCGGATGGAAGGAGTATATGACAGGCGAACGTGAGGAAACAGAGATAAGTCACACACTGAACAGAACGAGCTGTATGTATAAAAGTCCATAAACACTGGGAGTGCCCATGGTACAAACTCTTAACTCTCAGGTACACAGATACTGATCTCCTCCAGAGGAGTACCAGCAAGCCAGCAGGAGAGAGTTCTTATTCATATTCAGTATAAACTCGCATAACTAGTGCCCATACTACATAGGGATAGAGGCTGCGCGCTTCAACTCCACGTGGATGGATGAGCTGAGCACCAGCTTGACGGATCGTCGCTCATTACACACTGCAGGTCAATCATGCGTGCAAAGATTTGATTAATGTTAATACCAATAAATTTTACGTGGATGAATGTTCATATATATATGCTTGCATGTGAATTAATCACCTGTTGCAGTTGATGTCGAGACTGATGTGGTATGGGAGGTCGACACCGCACTTGGGGGCGAGGCTGCGGGCGTTGTCCTTGTTGAGATTGTGGATGCGACCAGCGATATCCTTGAGGCAGTAGCAAGCGGCTTGGCGATCGCTCTTGGATTGCGCCTGGTTATGGAGGGTCTGGACGCCGCCGCAGCACTGCCTAGACGGGCCGGGGCCGCCCTGAACGTAGCTCAGGCAGGGTCTCACCAAGCTGTCAACGTGGCCGCAGTCGATGGCCACGGCAGCGCGCGGGACCGCCGCGAGCATCAGCACCAAGGCGACGGCCATGAGCATTACCTGAGCGCGGGCCATGATCACTTCTTGGTCTGTAGCTAACAGTGCACCGTATTAGCTAGTGATGATTGGGTGGAGAGATGAGCAACTCGTGGTGGTGTGGAGAATGTAGTGGAGAATGTAGGGGCTTAAATAGGGGTTCGAGAGAGAGAGATGCGTGGATGGTTTTTTCTTTTTCCCTTCCGAAGGATGGCCCAGGCATGAAGCTGGGCTTTGGAAGCATGCACTACCACTGAAATCATGATGGTGTGTTTAGAGCTGGATGCAATTGTCCCTTGGATCCTCAATTTGCAGAACTAGCTAGATACCCCGCGCAAGGGCAACATCTTTAATTTGTCAAATTATTTTTCCAAGTGAATCTTCGATTCCAATAATTTTGGGAAATGAATTTATAAAACCAGATGGTATATATTAAATATTGGCACTTCCTTCACATATGCAAAATTTTCTAGCAAAGTGATGAACATAAGCGGAAGTATCGGTTAACCAAGTGGGAAGTTTACCCACACACACACACAAAAAAAGCGAAGTGGCAAGTTTTATGTCATCCATGGGACCAAAGGGTCACGGTATTGAGGATCTTCATATTACAAACACATGGTTGCTCAACAAATGTCTTTTCAAGCTTCTTTAATTGAAACTAGTATGGCAAAAAGTACTTCCTAACAAATACCTCGGGTCTAAAACTCTTTCTCTAGACAAGCCTACGGACTTGCCACTTGGAAAGGTTTGATCAGACTGAAAGAGGATCTTTTTGTTAGTAGGGGGTCTTTCGTCATTGGGATTGGAGAAAGTACAAGATTTTGGAAAGACATCTGGTTGGGGGATACACCCCTCTGTGTTGTGAGATGCCGAGTTTCGACGGGCTCTAACTAGGGATAAAATGGACATCATGGCTCCACTGAGACAGTACGTTGATGGGTCAGTATTTTGGACATCAAGTTTGTGCCTGATGTGGTTAAGTGGGCGTATCAAGGGCAGGTTTACAACCTTCAGATTGAGTTTGAGGATGACAGCCTTTTTGCTGAGGCACCTGCTGCCACTGATGTTGATATGCACGAGGATGATGAGGGTGCGGGGGTTAAGGAGACTCCGGCCGCTGATCCTGGACGAGAGATGTCCGAGGGACCGGGGTCTGTTGCTCAGACGACCGGAGGTGGGACGGCGCCGCCTTCTTCACTGCCGTCGACCACTCTGAGATGTGGATCTATTGAGCCTGCTACTGCACCTCCGAGGCTTTGGAGCGAGCGGGTGGAGTCTTTGGAGGATTTTGAGCACTCTTTACCCGCGTTGGACTTTGAGGATCCTGGTGTGGAGGGCTCTTGCGAGGAGGAGGGTTTGGAGATAGTGTTCTCGCCCCCCTCGGTTTTTGGTGAGACGACAGACCTGCAGGTGGTGGCTCCGAGTTGTGCAGGGGGGTCGAGGCAGGTGGCCTCGGCGCCCCCTTCTCCTTGTGCTCCGGTCGGTGATACCGTGAGTGAGGGATCACCG
>NC_041388.1:270813040-270825008 GCF_002162155.2 Triticum dicoccoides
AGGTGGCCTCGGCGCCCTCCTCTCCTATCGCTGGGCTGATGTTGCAGGACGCAGGCCCAGTCTTTGGAGGGGGCTTGGGGCGGGTGGCCTCGGGGTCCTCTCCATCTTCTGCGCCTTGGGGGACCGCCACGCAGATGGCGTCGGCGACCACTCCTGGCCTACAGTCTGGGGTGGATGGGGACCGGGGGCACGTGGCCCTTGGTTCCCCATCAGATGACTCGGCGCCCTCACCCGGTCGTGGAGACCGGTTGAGTGTCTGGGGGATGACAGGAGGTCAGTCCCCGGGCAACTTCACTCGGGAGGAGGTTATCCGGTTCGGCGGGATTCCGGACCAGGCGGCTGAGGGCCGACGGTTGAGCTGTCGTCTTTAGGGCCGCCCGGAGGTGGACGACATGCAGCAGCGGTGCGCTGTGAGGGCGGCCAAGCTTCGTGACGTTCAGGTCACTACGGGTATGTCAGTTAATACTTCTAATTCCATCTTGCATTTTTCGAACGATGAGATTGTTGATAATGCAAACCAACTAGGGATTTCACTAGGTAGTAACGAGGGTGAAATTTCTAATTCCATCAATGATTTGCTCGATCTAGAAGCCGAGAGGGCTTTAGATATGATTCAGAACTTAGCTGCCGTCAAACCCATGAATGATTCCGAGATTGATGCTTTGGGAGTCCGGGTGCTTGATGATTTTTGTGTCGATCTCGCGCCTCCCCTCCCGGAGCCGGAGGAGGAGGATGAGAGTGTCGAGATGGAAGTTGCTAGACCCCCTGAAACGGGAAGAGAAGACCGGGCAGGCGCGAGGACCAGCCCTAAGCGCAAATGGAAGCGCAAGATTTACCCAACGTCCGCAGTGCGTAGGAGTGCTAGGATCCGCACGGCTAAAAAATTCCACGACGAGATATGAGAGGAATCTTTTGGAATAGCAGAGGTCTTAAGGACTTGGCTAAAAGAAGGTTTCTTGCAGATGCATCCATCGAACATCGACTGGATTTTATTGCATTGTCGGAAACGGGTAGATCGAATTTTTCACCACAATTTCTCAACACTCTTTCGGGGGGTATTGAGTTTGACTGGTATTGTCTGCCACCGAGAGGGAGATCGGGAGGGATCTTACTTGGTGTTCGATGCGATTCTCTCGAAGTTCAAAGTGTGGTCATGGGAGATTTTGCGGTGAAGTTCAGGGTGCGGTCCAAGGTTGACGGTTTTGATTGGGCTCTGGTGGCGGTGTATGGTGCCGCGCAGGCAGAATTCAAACCGGATTTCTTGGCCGACCTAGTTAGAGTTTGTGGTTCTGAGCAGCTCCCCATTCTCGTTGGGGGAGACTTTAACATTATTAGGAGACGTGATGAGAAGAACAACGATAATTTTGACGGGAGATGGTTGTTCATGTTCAACACTATCATTGAAAGCTTGGATCTGAGAGAGATTGAGCTTTCAGGTAGGAAGTTCACTTGGGCTAATGCCATGCCAAATCCAACGTTTGAGAAGTTGGATCGGGTACTTGCAAGTGTCGAATCGGAACAGAAGTTTCCCTTGGTAACAGTCCAGGCTCTCTCTCGCGGGATCTCTGATCACACACCTCTTTTTCTTGACTCTGGTGGGGCTACCTACTCGGGCAACAAGAATTTGTTCTCGTTCAAGCTTGCGTGGTTCGAAAGAGAAGGGTTCCTGGAGCTCGTAGCCAGAGAGTGGGCCAAGGATGCAGGCGGTAGGAATGCGCTTGAGCACTGGCAGAATAAGATTAGGCATCTGAGAAGTTTCCTACGTGGGTGGGCTAAACATCTCAGTGGGGTCTATAAGGTTGAAAAGGAACGGCTCCTTGCCCTTATTCAGCCTTTAGATGTAAAAGCAGAAACCACGGTGTTACCTGCCACCGAGCTTCATACCAAACTTGATGCTGAGATGAGGCTCAAAGAACTCCTTCGTGAAGAAGAATTGAAGTGGGCTCTGCGGGCCAAGGTTCGAAGAGTGGTCCAGGGGGACGCGAACACTCAATTCTTCCGCATGATTGCCAATGGCAAACATAGGAAGAAGAGAATATTCCAGCTAGAACAAGATGAGGGTACGATTATCGGGCAGGAAAATTTGAAGCTTTACATTACTGAATATTACAAACGATTGTTTGGACCACCAGAGGAGAACTGTGTGTCTCTGGATGAGTCTAGATTCGAAGATGTACCTCAACTTACGGCTGAGGAGAACGATATATTAACCGCCCCTTTTTTGGAAAAGGAGGTTTTCGAGGCGGTATCCCAGATGAAAAATAATAAGGCACCCGGTTCGGATGGCTTTCCGGCTGAGTTTTATAAGAAGTGCTGGCATATTATTAAAGGGGACCTGTTGCCGATGTTCCATGATCTGTTCTCGGGACATTTGCAACTTTTCCAACTAAATTTTGGAACAATAACGCTGCTCCCTAAGAAAACAGAGGCCGTAAGAATCGAGCAATTTCGGCCTATCCGTCTTCTGAATGTCAGTTTCAAAAATTTTACCAAGGTTGGGACGATTAGGCTAACACAGATTGCGCACGCAGTGGTGCAGCCTACTCAGACGGCTTTCATGCCGGACAGGAACATCCTGGAAGGGGTTGTGGTCCTTCATGAAACGCTCCATGAGATCCACATGAAAAAACTTGATGGAGTTATTTTCAAAGTGGATTTCGAGAAGGCATATGATAAAGTCAAATGGTCGTTCCTTCAACAGGCCTTACGCATGAAGGGCTTTGATGAAGCTTGGCGACGCCAGGTGGAAGCATTCACGCAAAAAGGGAGTGTTGGAATCAAAGTGAATGACGATATAGGCCATTATTTCCAAACGCATAAGGGTCTGAGGCAAGGCGATCCGATGTCCCCAATACTTTTCAATATAGTGGTTGACATGTTGGCACTCCTGATTGGGAGGGCGAAAGAAGCCGGTCAGGTGGGTGGCTTGGTGCCTCATCTGGTCGATGGTGGTGTGTCCATCCTGCAATACGCCGATGATACTATCCTCTTCATGGAACATGATCTGGCTAAAGCGAGAAACATGAAGTTAGTGTTATGCTTATTTGAACAATTGATGGGGCTTAAGATTAATTTCCATAAAAGCGAGTTGTTCTGATTTGATAGAGCTAAAGACGAACAAGAGGCATATACACAATTGTTTGGTTGTGAAGTGGGAGCTTTACCTTTTACGTATCTAGGTATTCCGATTCACCATCGTAAGCTAACAAACAGTGAGTGGAAGTGCATCGAGGATCGGTTTGAGAAGAAACTGAGTTGCTGGAAAGGAAAACTCATGTCGTATGGAGGCCGGTTGATTCTTATTAACTCGGTGCTCACGAGTTTACCTATGTTCCTCTTATCCTTCTTTGAGGTCCCAGTTGGGGTTAGGAAACGGCTGGATTTCTATCGATCCAGATTCTTTTGGCAGAGTGATGAACTTAAGAGAAAATACCGACTGGCCAAATGGGATATTATCTGTCGACCAAAGGACCAGGGGGGCCTTGGTATTGAAAATCTTGAGGTCAAGAACAGATGCCTGCTTAGTAAATGGCTATATAAGTTGTCACTTGAGACGGAGGCAACATGGGCGCAGATTTTACGCAGTAAATATCTGCATTCCAAGACCCTATCCCAGGTCACTGTCAGACCAAATGATTCGCCATTCTGGAAGGGGCTTATGAGAATCAAAGCTACCTTCTTTAACAGAACTAGGTTTATTGTCGGTAATGGTATCAACACTCGATTCTGGAAAGATACGTGGCTTGGCGACGTGCCATTGGCGACCCAGTATCCGTCCCTTTATCGTATCGTTCAGCGCCGTGAGGCTCTTGTTGCCACGGTTTTGCAGTCCATTCCACTCAACATTCAATTTAGGAGGGTGCTTGTGGGTGATCGATGGGAAGCATGGCTTCACTTGGTTCATAGACTGATGGAGATTCAGTTAACCCCTCAGCCCGATCAGTTGTGGTGGAAGCTTACTAGATCTGGGGAGTTCATAGTTAAATCGATGTATATCGATATTATTAACTCTAGTGTGATTCCTAGTTCCAAAGAGGTTTGGAAAGTTAAGGTCCCTTTGAAGATTAAAGTGTTTATGTGGTTTGTTCATAAACAAGTAATTTTAACAAAGGACAATCTAGTTAAGCGTAACTGGACAGGTTCTACTAGGTGTAGTTTCTGTGATCGGGAAAAGAATATCAAGCACCTCTTCTTTGACTGCCCGTTGGCACGAGGGTTGTGGCGCTCGGTGCAAATTGCCTTTAACATTACTCCTCCGACTTCGGTCAACACGTTATTTGGGACGTGGCTTGCTGGGATAGAGCCCGAAACAGCTAGACACATTCGTGTAGGAGTTTGTGCGTTGTTATGGGCAATTTGGAACTGCAGAAATGATTTGGCATTTAACAGAACAACAACTATTCATTTTTTGCAGGTTTTATTCCGGGCTACTGCGCTGATCCGTATGTGGTCCTCACTCACTCCGACGGTGGCCAGGGAGCATTTGGTTACTGGATCTGTCCGGTGGGAGATGGTAGCGCGGGATATCTTTAACCGATTTGGATGGCGGTCATGTAATAAGATAGGCGATTAGTTTACCTATCTGTTCTTTTGCCAGCCGGTTATGGCTTGTTATTTTCTTCTGTTTTGGCGTTGATGCTCTGTGTGAGCTAGCCCAGCTTTTTGTTCGCAGACTTGAAGACTTTGTTGAACCTTATTACTTTCTAATAAATGTGGCCGTATGCATCGTTCTGATGCAGAGGCCGGAGAGTCCTCTTTTTGAAAAAAAATCACAACACCCATATGTCTTTTGTTGGAAACTGACTTCGCCTGGATCTTTACTGTCAAGTTTATGTGTGTGAAGCTCGTCAACTGAAGCCCTAGCTTTTTGCTCTAAATACGTGGAAACTTATAGTCCCATAGAAAGTGGATGAGCTCTCAGCTTAGTGGTCAGGGTGTACTGTTGCCACCCACTCGGCACGGGTTCGAACCTCGGTTCCTACACTGGGTCTCACATCTTCTTCTTTAATATAAAAATCAGTTGGGGCTTCTTCCCCTATTGGTCGAGTTTTTTTATAGTCTCATAAAAAGTCATGATTTTCATTTGGTACGTACAAAGAAGAGACTTCGAGCAGCTGGAATGTATAGGTAGAAATAAGTTTTCCTTCTGTGATCACCACAAAATGGTTCAGCACTTATTCCTTTATTGCCCCCTTCAATGATCCTCTAGCGAACCATTTATGTGGCTCCTAGAACCAATATGTTTGATAATTGGTTGAATGTTATTCATCCTAGACTAAAGGCACAGATACGCATAGGTGTATGCTATGGAATTGTAGGAATGATTATGTTTTTAATAGGATGAAAATTCCAACAATTTTGCTTGTCATCTACTGAGCCATTAGCTGGCTCCATACATGGTCCTCTCTTCGGCGTGCGGAGGTGTGGGAGTCGATGTTATTTGGGTGCAATTGATAGGAGCTGGTCGATGGGGCTATGGTCAACCATTTTAGGTGGCGTTCCTGTAATAAGATAGCTGGACAAAGTGTCTTTCATAATCTGGTGTGATTTCAATGTTCATAGACTTTTGGCTTATAGTCTTTATGGCATTTTTATTCTTAAACTCTGAATGTTGATTACTCTGCAATGGTATGATGATTTTGTGCCTCAATTGACATAGAAGCCGGGTGATTTTTCAATCTTATTTGAAAAGAAAGGTTACTCCCTTTAGCCTGTGAAATGATTTTGTTTGGTCATCGGTAAATAGAGGGAAGTACATGTTACATAAATGCACCTTGGGATAAGCTTACACATATATATTCAAAATAGTGGTTATCCAGTTTTTCAAATTCGACTCAATGCCCAATATTTGAAATCACACATTCTTTTTGCAAATCATTGGAAACTTTATGCTTTATAAAATAAATCATCTAATGCCAAGACATAATAATTTTATTAACATTCAAGACATTTTGTACTCATTTGGTCACTGCAATGCAAAATAAAGAATTTGGGTATGTAAACATGTGATATCTAGAGAGTATATGCCAAGATGCATACGTCATGGGTAAAGATAACTCAATCAATATTGCTCATGTAGCTAATTAGACAACCTGTACTGAATTTGTGCATTTGAATACCCTTTCAAATGGAAGAAAGTTACTCCGATTCCATATCTGAATATCTCCTCAATGGTAGTGTTCCTCCAGATTGTAGGAGTTAATTTATAAGATACTATTTAGGACAGGTCCTATTTCAAAACCAAGAAATCATTCAATTACATGAAGGACACTACCAACTTATTATGGCTATGTATGCTTCTAGTTTATCATGATTACCATCTAATTCACCAACTTTTTCACTTATTCTCATAGATGGTGCCATCTCTATGTATTTCTTTTGTGTGTGTGTGTTATCTTGGGATTGTAGGATGTCCATATGATTTCATTAGCACTCAAATGCATGCAGCCCTCTTATTAAAAAGTCTCGAAGTAGCACAAAGTCGTTAAAGTAGCTCGCAAAAGAAGCGGAAAAATAAAAGAAAAATACATGTTCAAGATCGCAACCGGTATGGCAATGTAAAGGACAAGCTCCCTAGACTCCTATCCTGTTATGTGACCACCATCCGAACCGGTTGAATATCGCCCGTGGTACCATCTCCCACTGGTTGCACCCAGTAACCAAAGGCTCCCTGGAGTCCATAGAAGTGAGTAGGGACCACGTACGGATCCACGCGGTAGCTCTGAAGATAACCTGCAAGAAAGTTGAAGTATGTTGTCTGTTAAAAATCATATCGTTCCTACAATTCCATATAGCCCATATGAGCGCACATATTCCAATCCGGATACGAGCCGCGGTGATAGTCTCAAGCCCTGCTAACCACATTCCAAACAACGATTCAATGTCAACTGGAGGAGTAATGTTAAAGGCTATATGAATCGTTCGCCAAATTAGCACTCAAATAGTACAAAAAATGTACCATAGTGACAAAATACATTTCTCAGCACAAACCGTCTATGGCTGAGTAGTTAGCTAGTGATCTATAAGGTCCTTGCTTTAGAAACCACCTGTTACATTTAACTGTTTTAATTAGTTGTAAAACCCAAGCTTTGACGAATGTACAATCTAATACTCCAAAATCAGCGCCACTTATTTTGGGACGGATGAAGTATGTAATAAAGGTATTTGTTACTCACGGCCAAAAATCAGTAGCAGACTATAGGAAGTAAACAATTATTCAAATTATGCGAACCATGTTCTAGTCTCGCTAGTAAATATATAGTTAGGTATTTTTGTTTGAGGGGTTAAATACTCGAGGATTACTTAATCATGGTGGAAGAAAATGAAAGACACTAATTATGTTTGATCTGGTGATTGTTGAGATCTTTTGCTCGATTCGATGCATCAAATTCTTAACTTCAAAGGAAAGAAAAAGACATTTTATAAGAGATATATAATCACTCACCCTTGTTTTTTCATAAGTATACTCCCTCCATTCCAATGAATAAGGCGTACACGTATTTCAAAATTCAACATTGACCATAAATTAGATCAATCAAATATGGATTATATGTGATAAAAAATATACACTTGAAATTGCATTGAAGGATGTTTTTAGTAATATAATTTTGAAGTCAAGAAATATTACTCATCTAATTTATGATCAAAGTTGGATTTTTAAGAAGTGTATGCGCCTTATTCATTGAAATGGATGGAGTAATTTTTTAACCTATCAAACTCCATCTCTTTGAATGTGAAGAGAGGGCATGTTAAAATGTTAAGAGATGTCAAAGATTGACCAAACTGGATATGAGAAGAGTTCGTATAAAGAAGGTCAAGATAGACCAAACTTGATATGAGCGTTCATATAAAGAGATCGAAGGATATCACCGAAGAATGGACATGGATGCCTGAAAGTTATCTATCTACTGCATCCGTCGCTAGCTATGCTCACTTCGATCGTGTACGTACAAGATGATAATCCAGACGTATAGGCCTGTGACCGCTAATATATCTTAGCTATCTACCATGTTGCCGCAGGGATTAAATGTGCCGCGGCACGCGTCCACTCGTTCGAACGATACGTGTACTGTACTCGTATGCAACGACGCACGCACGTTTATCCGTAGAGCTGTGGACATGCGGCGACATACGTACGGGCATGCATATGGAGCGGTGCAACTTAGCTAGTAGCTCGTCATCTTTTCTCACCCATTGCGCCCATGGCGCAAAGGCCGAGTGCAGGTCAAGTATTGAAAGAGTGTGCATTAAAATATGTAAACACAAAATGGGATTGATGATAGATAGATGGTGGTTGTTTCAAAAGCATATCACACTACAGTCTAAGAAACAAATAACTGACATTTAAATGCACAGGATGGTCTTAGGGGATTACATCTAAGAAACAAATAACTGACATTTAAATGCACAGGATGGTCTTAGGGGATTACATAATATCAAAAGGATGATAAACATAGAAGTCTTGATAGGCATCTATACTAATGTTAAGTTATGTAACAAGGGGCTCCTGCAACTTGCTTATATTGAGTAGACGATCAGGCGCAGTCCCTTGGAAGTGCATTTGAAGGCGAAAGCATATGCTTGCCCTTTGTTCATGCTAAATGACCCATTGCGCCGATGGCATAAAGGGCGAGAGTGAACCAAGCATTCAAACCGTGCAAGTAAGAATATTTAGAGATCGGTCATAAAATCTTGAAGCATAATGAAATATATTTAGGTACGTTCATACATAGCATTATATAGTCTGAACCAATCACGTGGTTACAATGAGCACAAGAGAGGCATAGGAAACACACAACTGAGCCTGAAAACAAAGGACACATCTTACTGGTTGTGTGTATATCAGAACATAAAACCATACACATTTTCACACCCACACATACTTTCAGCAAAACAAAGAATGTTGGCTGCTCCTGAATTATCTGCAAAACATAAGGAAGATGAACAGGACAATCTGACAGGACATAAAATCAGATCTCAAGCTTCTCGACAAAGAAAGCTAATTTCCTACCGCCTGCCAGTAATGTTACATCGTTACTTGGTTATCGCCATACAAATCAGTGTAGTTAAGAACGCTCAAAGGTTGCAGGCTACAGATAAAACCTTCTCAAAATAGGCTTTCACCCCGCTTTATAGATAAAGCAAACATCCATACAACCTGGCCAAAGTAGCGAAGCAACTAAGATGGCCGGGGCAACAACACGACCATGCCCAAAGAAAGCAAAAAAGAAATAGAGAAAAAAGTCGCCGAGTGGCAGTACGCATAGCAGCACTACGAAGAGGAGAGACGGCAGTACAGATAAAACCCTCTCTGAGAAAAGCATGAGGCAACAATGACCATATGAAAGGTAAAAACCTACCCAGGCAAACACGACGTTGCATCTCCGAATAGAGTGACGCACCAAGCAAAAACTCCCTTTGCAGAGACAACGACACATCCTTAAGTTAGTTCTGCGCCCCTCATCAGCATGAAAGCAACAGCTCCAGATTTGTTGTAATTTCACCAACCTGAGACAAAAATCGCAAAAAAATATCTGAAGGTCATAAATAAACGTGTTAAACATCTGTGTGTATTTATATCGGTCTAACCTATAGATTTAGCACATCACGATGGATAATTGGATAGACTGCCATTACCTTGTCAACATGCTTCTATAAGCATGTAGTTGTTTAAATTCGGAAAGTGTATGATACAAACGTGGATTGGGTTATACGGACAGGATAATATATAATTTGATGCATATTCCTAACCAAAGCCTACACACTATCTGATTCTAAGTGTCCACATCCATTTATGCCGACCAATTTTTTGTTTTGCCAATCAGTGTGTGAGTGAAACTTGTTTATCAGGATATTAACATTCCCATTCAAGTTCACAGAATTTTACAAAGGATAGTTTAAGTTTAGTAGTATCAATATTGGGTGAGAGAGATACCTGGGATAGATGACATCAGCGAGATACCCAAGATCTCCAGACCATAGCCAAGATGGTAAGGACATCACTGAGTCATCTACAAAATGCATGGTGAAATTACCTCACTACAAGACTATCTTGTGAATACTTGCAACATATTTCACACGAAGGTTATATCCAACAGCGGCAAGTTGTTAGACAGAAAACAACTAAATTCTGAAACTATATCTTTACCCAATTTACATAGCATTGAAATAACCAATCTGTTTTTTCATGGCTGGGAATATTACAATCCTGAAAGGAATGAAAAAACACCTAAAAGAAGGTGTACAAGGCATGATGGTATATTCTGTTAATCAACCTCTTCTTGACTCTTTCAAAACGGCTATCCAAATACATAACAAAAATTATCTATGCTTCTATACACATACACTACTTAGTAGATCACCAAACTTACTTAAGAAATGTATGCTCAGATCCTTGTTAACATCATTGAATGGAATATGGTAACTTGGTAAGTGAACATTGTATGGTAACTTAGTAGATCACCGGAATAATGCTTTGAAAAGGTTGATTTGGTGTGAGCACAAACTGTGAGAAAAATGCAATGTGTATGTTTAGTCTGTGTATCAATTTCACAAAAGCGCAGGACCTAAGTTACTGCTGCCCAGCATAGAGTAGAACTGCCCTCAGTTGCAGCCTCAGTCCATATAAAATAGTTAGTCTACCAGCAATCGTGGCTACAAACCTCTTCTACTCTCGCATAACTACTTCAGAATCTGAACATACAGTAGAGTTCCTAACTGAATCAAGGGGAAGAAATGAGATGTTATTATTTTAAATGAGATGACATTTTCTAATCTAACTGAACGTATTGTAAGTACATCAGTTCCTGACATGGCAGTCTCACCAACAACAGTCTGTAGTTAAAGTGAAATTGCACAACTTTGGCTTAAGCCACCACACCCACCTCTTTTCATCTTAGATGCCCTCAAAAAAAATCATAGACATATCACACTAATCAGTCTATACACATGACTTTACTCGATAATTAGAATCACTATGCGTTCCCAACCCATATATGTAACAAAATCTAAGTGTTGGCCATAGTAACAATAGTATATCTGGCAGTACTTAGGTGTCATGAATCACGGTAAGGGTGTGTCTCTCTTCTCTTGTTCCTATACCTCTATTACCAAAAACTAAGAAGCACACGAGATCAGTCGAATTGAAATTCCTCAGAGAACAATGAGACGCACACTGAATGTCTACTAATGCTTATGATGAGAACCACCCTTAGCTGAATTGAAAAGGTAATATGTAGTCACCTGGCTGCTAGAGCATACAGAATATAATAATTTGAAAGAAGTATATTTTCTTCCTGTTAGAAAGGTAGGGAGTTCAGTCACCTGTCTTGAGCAGAGTAAGTCGGCACCTTTCCGTTTACATCATCAAACACCACGAAACCTGGCCACCTCGACGATTCTGTCTCAAAAAGAGGGAAACCAGCATCTGACTTTCCACGGCGTATATACCTTGAGAGTAAAATGTCGTTTAGCTATAATATGATAAAGTAGAAGGCTAGCGGTGTAACAGGATCATAGGAAGTCAAACTCACTCAATTCGAGTTGTCCTGCATCTTAAAGCACTGAAATTTGCAGAACCATGAACTGATACGGTTATAAGCGAGTCATTGTTCTTGTTATAAAACAAGCTACGGATGACTTCATCTGGACTTCCATTCAGAAAGCAAATCTGTTGGTTTGTCACTGGAAACAAAGAGAATATAAGAATGGTTGTCTGAACCAGGACCTGTCATTAACAAAAGCTCAAAACAGGTGTACCTCTACTGAACGCAGCACATACTCCCAGCTGTGCTAAAGCAAAGATAATATCACGGGCTCCAACTATCTCGATAATTTCAGACCGCTTCCTCAACTAAGGTAGTAGCGAACTATTCTCCTTAGGATCATATGTATCAAATTCTTCCTACAAATAAGAATAAGCAAAATAAAACATATTAAGAACCCTAGATAGCATGTGGTATGTCACTGG
>NC_041388.1:270825464-270986613 GCF_002162155.2 Triticum dicoccoides
GTCGCACGTGATGAAGAGGGGCTGAGGACGGAGCTCAGCCCGCCGCTCCGCTCGCCCGCCCTCGCCAAACGCAGGCCGCACCCAAGAGGGGCCGGGGAAGGAGCTCAGTTCACCGCTGCGCTCGCCCTTCCTCGCCAAACGCAGGCCGTGCCCACGGCCCCAGCTCCAGGACGGGGCTGGGGAATCTACCGCCGGTGACGCTCTCCCTCCCGTCGCCGCACCTCCCTCTCCTATTTCCTCTCTATTTCTTCCACCTCTCTCTACTACAGATTGAATCGAGCGCCACCGCCGTCATACTTTTCCTGCAGGGACCACCGCCGCCGTTGCCTCCCTTTGCCCTTGAGTGGAGCGCCGCCGCCTGCGCGCACCAGCCGGTCTGCAGCTGATCCAGAGGGGAGGTGGGTGCGTGGTGGAGCAGTAGAGGGTGGGTGGTGGCGGCTAGGGTTGAGAGGGAGGAGACGGAGAGAGAGAGGAGAGGGGAGGAGGCGATGGAAGAGGCGAGAGGAGGGGAGATGGGGCGCTCGGGACTTGTCTCTCTCCGCGTTGCTACAGTGGCGAATAAAAGGAGACGCGGATGGTGCCGCTAGTTGGGCGCACTTGCTTGTCCTTTATATGTTCAATATGCACGTATTTTCGCTTCATCTTGTTGGGGCGATGATGGCCAGGCAGTTCTGGTAGCTTATGCTTATGCATGCTTCTAGCTAGCTCCACCAAAGAAGCGAGAAGAGATTGATATAACTCGCCGCCTTCCGGTCTACGTACACCTCGCCCTCGCTGACGTTAGTTAGGTAGCGTGGCAAGCTGACTAAGCTAGCTACTGACACGTACATCCCCTCAAAAAAAAGAAAAAAAGAAAACGATAATTTATTTCGGTGCTCACACTCATCTACCTGATGAACAGTAAACTAATATAAATAACAGAAAAATTTAAAAAAATACTATTTTTTTGCGATGCAATATGCTCAAATGTGTGATATTCGTGGAAAATTTCAGGATGTTTGGACATTCGAGGAGCTCATGGCAAAAAAGACAAAATCGAATGTAACGGTGATGCTTTCAAAAGCTTCTCACACACCTGAAATTAAACTTTTTTGCCACGAGCTCCTTGAATGTCCAAACTTCACTAAATTTTGCACCAAGCATCACAAACATGAGGATCTTTCACTACGAAAAATTATGTTTTTTTTTACTATTTTGCTATTTAAAATAAATTTAGTGTTCACACCAGGGCCCATGTGAGTCCGGGTGCGGAATAGTCGTGCCCGAAATAAAAGACCTATCACGTACGCAGAGTCAGTCACAAGCTAAAGGTTTGCAAGTACCATTATTCTTCATAAAAGAAAATTCAAAAACAGTCGCGGCGACTTTTGCTTTTGCCGAGGATGTCAAGGCCACTCCGACACAGGGCCATCGTTGGGCCTCCCCCTCCGGCATCGCCTTGTAAGTTCTTCTCCTCTCCTCCCTGTCGATTTTGATTCTAGGGTTATGGTTCCAGAGAAATTGAGGGGAATTTGTGAATTAGATTTAGGGCTTGGATTAGTTTTAGACCACTACACAATAACTTCCAGGATATGTATAACAGGATTATTTTTTTGATATATGAAAAGAACGGTTGTTCAGAATTTAGGATATTTGATTTTGTTTTATCACTCTATTATTTGTCATGCTTTATTCTTTTTTTAACAGATGAAGGCGCCAACAGCGTCATATATATCAGCTCATATACAAAGTGAAAGTACATAACCCTGCAGGTGAGAAACAAGAAAACCTTGAATTACAGGGCATGGCCTATCCCTATGAGCTGAGCAAACATAACTAAAATAAGGTTCAACCAGGACTCCAAGAGGATTACAACCTGATGTGTATAACAGAGAGAAACTCTGTTGGACAACCTGCTCGGCTTGAATGTATCCAGCTAGGTCACAACTCTCGTAAATGTTGTTTAAAAGATACTAGTACATATGCCCGTGCGTTGCAACGAAAAAAATTGATGTTTTGTGCAAGCATAATGTCCCATAGCACCGGATTCACTACGGAGAACATGTTGCAATCCAACATTCTTCTACAAACTGAACATAAAAAATAAGATGCAATTTAGCCGTGTTCATATTTTCTCTGCCGGGCATAATGTCCCACTAATTCCATTTGAGTATAATCTTTCTATTAATTACCATGACGTCCTAATCAGTTTTAGTCGCAAATCAAATCCTTCGTTTTTTTAAAGGCAATTCCTTCCTTTTTTGATTTAGTAGCCCCACCACCTTGAAGCCTACGGATACGTCCTTTTAATTATCCTACCTTTTTATCTCAAATCCTTTCTTTAATTAGCCCCATCCATTTGAATATATTCTATTTATTAAGTTGACAATCTTTCTTTTAGTTATTCCACCGGTTTATCCATAATTCTTTCTTTAATTAGTCACATCCATTTAAATATTCTATTTAAGCCCACAATCCTTTCTTTAATTAGCGCATTCGCTTAATTAGCTCACCCTAAACATGATGTCTGCTCTTCATTGTTTTAACCGTCCGTTGGTTGATTCCTAATGCCGATCAAATATTTACTGATCGGAATCATAGTAAAAGAGCGAGGTGAGGTTAGTAAACGTGAAAGATGTGTAGCTAGTTGGTTGTTACATCGAAGAGCCAGACAGGAGGCCCTCTGTTCAATTAACACAATGTTGGTTTATTTTGACCCAATTATTTTCACAGTCTCTATGGAAGCTCATAAAAGTCCCATCAATACCTAGCCCAGATGACTTAGCGTGTGTAGAAACGAAAAGGACTAAAACAAACTAAGAATATCTATTCCCTTTAATAATAAGTATAGATGTGACCTCATAGGATATGAACTTCAAATAGAGGCACGAATCATGAGCAGACATAGCTCGGAAACATTAAACAACATGAATACAAAAGCGTGTCGGAGACGATTCCGGCATATCTCCAGGTAGAGATCCTGATCTAGACGTCTTGGAATGATGGTAACATAGACATTGAGATTTTACCCAGGTTCGTGCTCCCTCGAAGAGATACTATCCTATGTCCTGCTTTTGATTATATTGATATGGGATATAGTACAGAGTACAGGTATTTTTCGTGAGATTGTTGTGTAAGATTCTAATGAATATGAGATCATCTATTGACTAGTCTAGTCTTGGTTTATATAATGCACCGGAGGTCTAGGATTTAGAAGAGTCCGCGTCTTGTGCGCCAAGTCTCCTGGAATCTTCCTTGTACTATATGACATGGGTTGTCCGAAGTGGCCCATTAGTGAACCGCCATGAGGGTCCTCGGCCCGACCCACCTGATTGGGAGACGATGTGGTGAGTACCCCCTAGTCCAGGACTTAACCTCTGAACCAGTCTTCAAGCTGACGACGCTCATTGGTTCTTTCGAACTTTTCTTTGTTTTCGGTCGTCGATCTTGAGAAATTGGTTCAGTAAATATTTTTCATCTCCTATCTCGAGGACCGCTAAGGTGTATCCGGAAAGTTCACATGTCGGGCATCCGAGGAGCCCCTTTAAGTTCTCGTCCTTTATCCATGCCCTGTTATTTTCACGCCACACATCGGGTTCGGAGTTATTCCCATGCGGTAGCATCTTCTTGCAGCCGAGCTCCAATGTCCAACTACATCCGAGGTGTCATAGATCACCTCCATCTTGAAAATAGTTGAAGGAGTTTAGCCGAGCTTAACGCCGAAAACATCCTTTGTGGAGCCAGCGACTCGCAACCGAGCTTTATGCCAGACTGCTTACGAGGTGGTGCACCACCTCGGTCTTGGGCTGATTTTTTCACTGATTTTTTTCCAATTGATACAACTTATACTCTGCTGAGATCCTGAGCTGCGTAGTCAGTAGCCCTCAAGGTGCGTGTCGGCCTAAAATCTGTGATACACCTGAAGGATACCCAGTAGCCCCTGAGACTCAGGCCGATTCTCAAAATTGGCCCGAGGATCAAGCCTTGCTCGGTAGCATACTTTAGGAACGGAAACGCGGTGCGCAATAGCTCCCGAGACTCAAGTTGGGTGCGGACAACTGATGAGTGATACTTTTACACTCATTCACCCTTATTTTAAACCAAGATATTTCATTTAAATAGAGATATTCGCTCCGATATTGTGAGGCAGTCGATGCCAGCTTGATGAAGTGACCATGCGGTGACGTCGGCATGCTCGACCCGTGCAATCCGTGGGGTGACGATGTTGTCTTCGTGACGATTTGGCCTTCGCGATGCCGAACTATTGGTCGGCTCCCCAAGGTGATGTTCATATGTGGTTGACGTTGGCTTCACGATGACCCATCTAGCGTAGGTCACCATTCATGGAGGAACGAGGTTGGACAGTTTAACACCGGCGTGACGGTGAAGATGTTGGGGAACGCAGTAATTTCAAAAAAAATCCTACGCACACGCAAGATCCATCTAGGTGATGCATAGCAACGAGAGGGGAAGAGTGTTGTCCATGTACCCTCGTAGACCGTAAGCTGAAGCGTTATGACAACGCGGTTGATGTAGTCGTACGTCTTCACCATCCGGCAGATCCTAGCACCGAAGGTACGGCACCTTCGTGATCTGCACACGTTTAGCTCGGTGACGTCCTGCGAACTCTAGATCCAGCTGAGTGTCGAGGGAGAGTTTCGTCAGCACGACGGCGTGATGACGGTGATGATGAAGCTACCGGCGCAGGGCTTCGCCTAAACACTGCAATGATATGACCGAGGTGGAAATCTGTGGAGGGGGGCACCACACACGGCTAAACAATCAACTTGTGTGTCTATGGGGTGCCCTCCCCCGTATATAAAGGAGTGGAGGAGGGGGAGGGTCGACCCCTCTATGGCGCGCCCAAGGGGAGTCCTACTCCCACCGGGAGTAGGACCCCCCCTTCCCTAGTTGGATTAGGAGAGGAAGGAAGGGGGAGAGAGGGGGAAGGAAAGGGGGGCCGGGCCCCCACCCAATTGGGATTGGGCTTGGGGGGGGGGCGCCCCCTCCTAGGATCCCTTCTCCTCTCTCCCACTATGGCCCAATAAGGCCCATATACTTCCCGGGGGGTTCCGGTAACCACCCGGTACTCTGGTATATGCCCGAACTCACCCGGAACCATTCCGATGTCCAAACATAGGCTCCCAATATATCAGTCTTTATGTCTCGACCATTCCGAGACTCCTCGTCATGTCCGTGATCATATCCGGGACACCGAACTACCTTCGATACATCAAAACACATAAACTCATAATACCGATCATCATCGAACATTAAGCGTGCGGACCCTATGGGTTCGAGAACTATGTAGACATGACTGAGACTTATCTCTGGTCAATAACCAATAGCAGAACCTGGATGCTCATATTGGTTCCTACATATTCTACGAAGTTCTTTATCGGTCAAACCGCATAACAACATACGTTGTTCCCTTTGTCATCGGTATGTTACTTGCCCAAGATTCGATCGTCGGTATCTCAATACCTAGTTCAATCTCATTACCGGCAAGTCTCTTTACTTGTTCTGTAATGCTACATCCCGTAACTAACTCATTATTTACATTTCTTACAAGGCTTATAGTGATGTGCATTACCAAGAGGGCCCAGAGATACCTCTCTGATACACGGAGTGACAAATCCTAATCTCGATCTATGCCAACTCAACAAGCACCATCGGAGACACCTATAGAGCATCTTTATAGTCACCCAGTTACGTTGTGATGTTTGATAGTGAAGGAAATATGCCCTAGAGGCAATAATAAAGTTGTTATTTATATTTCCTTATATAATGATAAATGTTTATTATTCATGCTAGAATTGTATTAACCAGAAACTTAGTACATGTGTGAATACATAGACAAACAGAGTGTCACTAGTATGCCTCTACCTGACTAGCTCGTTAATCAAAGATGGTTAAGTTTCCTAGCCATGGACAAAGAGTTGTCATTTGATAAATGGGATCACATCATTAGATAATGATGTGATTGACTTGACCATCCATTAGCTTAGCACGATGATCGTTTAGTTTACTGCTATTGCTTTCGCCATAACTTATACATGTTCCTATGAGTACGATATTATGCAACTCCCGAATATCAGAGGAACACTTAGTGTGCTATCAAATGTCACAACGTAACTGGGTCACTATAAAGATGCTCTACAGGTGTCTCTGATGGTGTTTGTTGAGTTGGCATAGATCGAGATTTGGATTTGTCACTCCGTGTATCGGAGAGGTATCTCTGGGCCCTCTCGGTGATGCACATCACTATCAGCCTTGCAAGCAATGTGACTAATGAGTTGGTTATGAGATGTTGCATTACGGAACAAGTAAAGAGACTTGCTGGTAATGAGATTGAACTAGGCATTGAGATACCGATGATCGTATCTCGGGCAAGTAACATACCGATGACAAAGGGAACAACGTATGTTGTTATGCGGTTTGACCGATAAAGATCTTCGTAGAATATGCAGGAACCAATATGAGCATCCAGGTTCCGCTATTGGTTATTGACCAAAGATAAGTCTTGGTCATGTCTACATAGTTCTCGAACCCGTAGGGTCCGCGCGCTTAACGTTCGGTGACGATCGGTATTATGAGTTTATGTGTTTTGATGTACCGAAGGTAGTTTAGAGTCCCGGATATGATCACAGACATGACGAGGAGTCTCAGAATGGTCGAGACATAAAGATCAATATATTGGAAGCCTATGTTTGGACATCAGAATGGTTCCGGGTGAGTTCGGGCATATACCGGAGTACTGGGAGGTTACCGGAACCCCCCCGGGAAGTATATGGGCCTTATTGGGCCATAGTGGGATAGAGGAAAAGGGAGCCTAGGAGCCCCCCCCCCCCCAAGCCTAATCCAAATTGGGTGGGGGACCAGCCCCCCCTTTCCTTCCCCCTCTCTCCCCCTTCCTTCCTCTCCTAATCCAACTAGGGAAGGGGGGATCCTACTCCCGGTGGGAGTAGGACTCCCCTTGGGCGCGCCATAGAGGGGCTGGCCCTCCCCCTCCTCCACTCCTTTATATATGGGGGAGGGGGCACCCCATAGACACACAAGTTGATTGTTTAGCCGTGTGCGGTGCCCCCCTCCACAGATTTTCACCTCGGTCATATCGTTGTAGTGCTTAGGTGAAGCACTGTGCCGGTAGCTTCATCATCACCGTCATCACGCCGTCGTGCTGACAAAACTCTCCCTCGACACTCAGCTAGATCTAGAGTTCGCGGGACGACACTGAGCTGAACGTGTGCAAATCGTGGAGGTGCCGTACCTTCGGTGCTAGGATCGATCGGATCGTGAAGACGTACGACTACATCAACCGCGTTGTCATAACGCTTCCGCTAACGATCTACGAGGGTACTTGGACAACACTCTTCCCCTCTCATTGTTATGCATCACCTAGATGGATCTTGCGTGTGCGTAGGAAAATTTTGAAATTACTGCGTTCCCCAACAGTGGCATCCGAGCCAGGTCTATTCGTAGATGTTATATGCACGAGTAGAACACAAAGGAGTTGTGGGCGTGGGTATATACATATTGCTTGCCGTCACTAGTTGATTCTTGATTCAGCGGTATTGTTGGATGAAGCGGCTTAGACCGACATTACGCGTACACTTACGCGAGACTGGTTCTACCGACATGCTTCGCACACAGGTGGCTAGTGGGTGTCAGTTTCTCCAACTTTAGTTGAATCGGGTTCAATGAACATAGTTCTTTCTGAAGATCAAAAAGCAATCACTATACCGCATTGTGGTTTATGATGCGTAGGTAAGAATGGTTCTTGCTCAGCCCGTAGCAGCCACGTAAAACTTGCAACAACAAAGTAGAGGACGTCTAACTTGTTTTTGCAGGGCATGTTGTGATTGATATGGTCAAGACGTGATGCTAAATTTTATTGTATGAGATGATCATGTTTTGTAACAGAGTTATCGGCAACTGGCAGGAGCCATATGGTTGTCGCTTTATTGTATGAAATGCAACCGCCATGTAATTGTTTTACTTTATCACTAAGGGGTAGTGATAGTCGTAGAAGAAATAGTTGAGGAGACGACAACGATGCTTCGATGGAGATCAAGATGTCAAGCTGGTGACGATGGTGATCATGACGGTGCATTGGAGATGGAGATCAAAGGCACAAGATGATGATGGCCATATCATATCATTTATATTTGATTGCATGTGATGTTTATCCTTTATGCATCTTATTTTGCTTAGTTCGATAGTAGCATTATAAGATGATCTGTCACTAAATTTCAAGGTACAAGTGTTCTCCATGAGTATGCACCGTTGCTACAGTTCGTCGTGCCAAGACACCACATGATGATCGGGTGTGATAAGCTCTACGCGGGTGCAAGCCAGTTTTGCACACGCGGAATACTCGGGTTAAACTTGATGAGCCTAGCATATGCAGATATGTCCTCGGAATACTGAGACTGAAAGGTCGAGTGTGAATCAAATAGTAGATATGATCAACATAGTGATGTTCACCATTGAAAACTACTCCATCTCACATGATGATCGGACTTGGTTTAGTTGATATGGATCACGTGATCACTTAGATGATTAGAGGGATGTCTATCTAAGTGAGAGTTCTTAAGTAATTTGATTAATTGAACTTTAGTTTATCATGAACTTGGTACCTGATAGTATTTTGCATGTCTATGTTGTTGTAGATAGATGGCCCGTGTTGTTGTTCCGTCGAATTTTAATGCGTTCCTGGAGAAAGCTAAGTTGAAAGATGATGGTAGCAACTACACGGACTGGGTCCGTAACTTGAGGATTATCCTCATTGCCACATAGGAGAATTACGTCCTGGAAGCACCGCTAGGTGACAAACCTGGTGCAGGAGCAACACCAGATGTTATGAACGTCTGGTAGAGCAAAGCTGATGACTACTCGATAGTTCAGTGTGCCATGCTTTACAGATTAGAAATGGGACTTTAACGACGTTTTGAACGTCATGGAGCATATGAGAAGTTCCAGGAGATGAAGTTAATATTTCAAGCAAATGGCCGGATTGAGAGATATGAAGTCTCCAATAAGTTCTATAGCTGCAAAATGGAGGAGAATGGTTCCGTCAGTGAACATATACTCAGATGTATGGGTACGACAACCACTTGACTCGGCTGGGAGTTAATCTTCCTGATGATAGTGTCATTGACAGAGTTCTTCAATCACTGCCACCAAGCTACAAGAGCTTCGTGATGAACTATAATATGCAAGGGATGGATAAGACAATTCCCGAGCTCTTCGCAATGCTAAAGGCTGCGGAGGTAGAAATCAAGAAGGTGCATCAAGAGTTGATGGTCAACAAGACCACCAGTTTCAAGAAAAAGGGTAAAGGGAAGAAGGGGAACTTCAAGAAGAACGACAAGCAAGTTGCTGCTCAAGTGAAGAAGCCCAAGTCTGGACCTAAGCCTGAGACTGAGTGCTTCTACTGCAAAGGGACTGGTCACTGGAAGCGGAACTACCCCAAGTATTTGGTGGAGAAGTAGGATGGCAAAGTGAAAGGTATATTTGATATACATGTTATTGATGTGTACCTTACTAATGCGCAGTAGCGCTTGGGTATTTGATACTGGTTCTGTTGCTAATATTTGCAACTCAAAACAGGGGCTACGGATTAAGCGAAGATTGGCTAAGGACGAGGTGACGATGCGCGTGGGAAATGGTTCCAAAGTCGATATGATCGCTGTCGGCATGGTACATCTACATCTACCTTCGGGATTAGTTTTAGACATAAATAATTGCTATATGGTGCTAGCGTTGAGAATGAACATTATATCTGGATCTTGTTTGATGCGAGACGGTTATTCATTTAAATCAGAGAATAATGGTTGTTCTATTTATATGATTAATATCTTTTATGGTCATGAACCCTTGATGAGTGGTCTATTTTTACTAAACCTTGATAGTAGTGATACACATGTTCATAGTATTGAAGACAAAAGATATAAATTTAATAATGATAGTGCAACTTATTTGTGGACCTGTCGTTTAGGTCATATTGGTGTAAAGCGCATGAAGAAACTTCATGCTGATGGACTTTTGGAATCACTTGATTACGAATCACTTGATGCTTGCGAACCATGCCTCATGGGCAAGATGACTAAGACTCCGTTCTCCGGAACAATGGAGCGAGCAACAGACTTATTGGAAATAATACATACTGATGTATGCGGTCCGATGAGTGTTGATGCTCGCAGCGCGTATCGTTATTTTCTTACCTTTACAGATGATTTGAGCAGATATGGGTATATCTACTTGATGAAACATAAGTCCGAAACATTTGAAAAGTTAAAAGAATTTCAGAGCGAAGTGGAAAATCATCGTAACTAGAATATTAAGTTTTCTACGATCTGATCATGGAGGAGAATATTAGAGTTACGAGTTTGGTCTTCATTTGAAACAATGCGGAATAGTTTCGCAGCTCACGCCACCTGGAACACCACAGCGTAATGGTGTGTCTGAACGTTGTAACCGCACTTTATTAGATATGGTGCGATCTATGATGTCTCTCACTGATTTATCGCTATCGTTTTGCGGTTATGCTTTAGAGACAGCTGCATTCACGTTAAATAGGGCACCATCAAAATCCGTTGGGACGACACTATACGAACTGTGGTTTAACAAGAAACCCAAGTTGTCGTTTCTTAAAGTTTGGGGCTGCGATGCTTATGTGAAAAATCTTCAACCTGATAAGCTCAAACCCAAATCAGAGAAATGTGTCTTCATAGGATACCCAAAGGAGACTGTTGGGTACACCTTCTATCACAGATTCGAAGGCAAGATATTTGGTGCCAAGAATGGATCCTTTCTAGAGAAGGAGTTTCTCTCGAAGGAAGTGAGTGGGAGGAAAGTAGAACTTGACGAGGTAATTGTACCTACTCCCTTATTGGAAAGTAGTTCATCACAGAAATCAGTTCTAGTGATTCCTACACCAGTAAGTGAGGAAGCTAATGATGATGATCATGAAACTTCTGATCAAGTTACTACTGAACCTCGTAGGTCAACCAGAATAAGATCCGCACCAGAGTGGTATAGTAATCCTGTTGTGGAGGTCATGTTACTTGACCATGACGAACCTACGAACTATGAGGAAGCGATGCTGAGCCCAGATTCCACAAAATGGCTTGAGGCCATGAAATCTGAGATGGGATCCATGTATGAGAACAAAATGTGGACTTTGGTTGACTTGCCCATTGATTGGCAGGCCATAGAGAATAAATGGATCTTCAAGAAGAAGACTGACGCTGACAGTAATGTTACTGTCTACAAAGCTCGACTTGTTGCAAAAGGTTTTCGAAAACTTCAAGGAGTTGACTATGATGAGACCTTCTCACCCGTAGCGATGCTTAAGTCCGTCCGAATCATGTTAGCAATTGCCACATTTTATGATTATGAAATTTGGCAAATGGATATCAAAACTGCATTCCTTAATGGATATCTTAAAGAAGAGTTGTATATGATGCAACCAGAAGGTTTTGTTGATCCAAAAGGTGCTAACAAAGTGTGCAAGCTCCAGCGATCCATTTATAGACTGGTGCAAGCCTCTCGGAGTTGGAATATACGCTTTGATAGTGTGATCAAAGCATATGGTTTTATACAGACTTTTGGAGAAGCATGTATTTACAAGAAAGTGAGTGGGAGCTCTGTAGCATTTCTGATATTATATGTAGATGACATATTGTTGATCCGAAATGATACAGAATTTCTGAATAGCATAAAAGGATACTTGAATAAGAATATTTCAATGAAAGACCTCGGTGAAGCTTCTTATATATTGGGCATCAAGATCTATAGAGATAGATCAAGACGCTTAATTGGACTTTCACAAAGCACATACCTTGATAAAGTATTGAAGAAGTTCAAAATGGATCAAGCAAAGAAAGGGTTCTTGCCTGTGTTACAAGGTGTGAAGTTGAGTCAGACTCAATGTCCGACCACTGCAGAAGATAGAGAGAAAATGAAAGTCATTCCCTGTGCTTCAGCCATAGGTTCTATCATGTATGCAATGCTGTGTACCAGACCTGATGTGTGCCTTGCTATCAGTTTAGCAGGGAGGTACCAAAGTAATCCAGGAGTGGATCACTGGACAGTGGTCAAGAACATCCTGAAATACCTGAAAAGGACTAAGGATATGTTTCTCGTTTATGGAGGTGACAAAGAGCTCGTCGTACATGGTTACGTCGATGCTAGCTTTGACACTGATCCGGATGACTCTAAGTCACAAAACCAGATACGTATTTTTATTGAATGGTGGAGCTGTCAGTTGGTGCAGTTCCAAGCAGAGCGTCGTGGCGGGATCTACGTGTGAAGCGGAGTACATAGCTGCTTCGGAAGCAGCAAATGAAGGAGTCTGGATGAAGGGGTTCATATCCGATCTGGGTGTCATACCTAGTGCATCGGGTCCAATGAAAATCTTTTGTGACAATACTGGTGCAATTGCCTTGGCAAAGGAATCCAGATTTCACAAGAGAACCAAGCACATCAAGAGATGCTTCAATTCCATCCGCGATCAAGTCAAGGAGGGAGACATAGAGATTTGCAAGATACATACAGATCTGAATGTTGTAGACCCGTTGACTAAGCCTCTCTCACGAGCAAAACATGATCAGCACCAAGACTTCATGGGTGTTAGAATCTTTACAATGTAATCTAGATTATTGACTCTAGTGCAAGTGGGAGACTGAAGGAAATATGCCGTAGAGGCAATAATAAAGTTGTTATTTATATTTCCTTATTGAAAGGATCGATATAGTTGACTAGAGGGGGGTGAATAGGCAACCAGCAATTTTTAGCTTTTCTTTACCAATTTAAACTTTGCATCAAAGTAGGTTTTCTAGATATGCAACTAGGTGAGCAACCTATATGATGCAACAACAATAAGTACACAAGCAAGCAAGGGATGTAACACAAGATAAGCTTGCACGAGTAAAGGGATGAGATAACCAAGAGTGGAGCCGGTGAATACGAGGATGTGTTACTGAAGTTCCTTCCCTTTGAGAGGAAGTACGTCTCCATTAGAGCGGTGTGGAGGCACAATGCTCCCCAAGAAGCCACTAGGGCCACCATATTCTCCACACGCCCTCACACAATGCGAGATGTCGTGATTCCACTATTGGTGCCCTTGAAGGCGGCAACCGGACCTTTACAAACGAGGTTGGGTCTCTCTCCACAACTTAATTGGAGGCTCCCAACAAAACCCCGGAGCTTCACCACAATGGAATATGGCTCCGAAGTGACCTCTTCCATGTAGGGCGCCCAAGCACCCAAGAGTAACAAAATCCACACAAGAAAGTGTGGGGGAATCAAATATCCTTTGGTGGAAGTGTAGATCTAGGTCTCCTCCTTCAATCCCTAGCAAATCAACAAGTTTGAGTGGCTAGAGAGACAGATCGGGCAAGAGGACTTTAATGGCAGTAATGGAGGAGAGAGAGAGGAAAAAGTTAGGTGGGAGGTAGGACAAGCACCTCCTTAAATAGGGTCCCCTCAGATCCAACTATTATGTGCAGAAATGCATAGGAGCGATACTTCTGCAATAGACACTGGTACAACCGGTGAATGCGGGAAACCCCTGCTAGGGCACCAGGGCGGTACTTCCGGTGGCGCACCCGGTAGTACCGGTTTATCAGTATAAACCGGAACTACCGCTCCACCACCGCTCGACTACCGCATCTCTTCCAGAAGGTTTACACCTCAGGCCGGTAGATAGAGCGGTGGTTAGGCCGGAGCTACTGCTAGGCCAGCAGTCCCTGGATGGTGGAGTCCGAGGCGGTACTACCGCCCTGAACACCAGTAGTACTGGTTTGTCAAGACAAACCGGAACTTCCGTTCCACCACCGGTCTACCACCGTACCCAGTACAGAAGGGAGTCACCCCTGAGTGGTACTTAGAGCGGTGGTAGGACCAGAACTACCGGCCAGCGGTACAACCGCTCAATGGAGCGGTACTACCGCCATGGTGAGAACTGCATATGACAGAGGACAAAGGGAAACCTCTCTCTCCTCGAATGGAGGGTATTTGGTGGGTGCAGAGGATGTGTATGTGACGAGATTCCCCCAATGCCTTCCGACGTGGATTCCCTCTTAATAGTACGGATATCCTACGACCAAAGGAATAAAAACGTCGGACACTCCGTCTTTGATCTTTTCCGCATAGAGGGAAGGCCTAAACATCTTGCGCCACTCAATGTGTACCTGAGAAGACTATGGCGCACAATTAGTCCACACGTGTGTTGTCATCATCACCAAAACTCTAAGGCAGGAAATTCCCTTACAATCTCCCCCTTTTTGGTGGATGATGACAACCGCACAAAAAGCATAGGAGTTCTAGAAAATATAGACGGGGCTCCCCCTAAGTGTGAGCACTATTTAGTGTTTGATTTTGGAATGCAAAGTGCTCACACTAGGATCAATACTCCCCCTAGATTTCATAGACCAACCAGTGACAGAACAACATAATACCATACATAAAGCAGTAGAGTTTAAGGAAAATGGCACCAACAACACGCAAATTGTACCGAGAGACAAGTGCATAGATAAGTAGATAGGGAACGCATGTCTTACACCATGCCCAAAGACACAACACATCATAAGTTCACAAGACACTAGAAGGAGCAGCAACTGCAAATGAACTCACAAGATAAACCCCCCATGCAACTCCCGTGACCTAATGAAGCTCTCTCCCCCTTTGGCATCAAGACACCAAAAAGGAAAAGAGCGAAGCTATCGCTCCGGGGCTCAGAAAATCTCCTCGCCAGCTGCCACAAAGTTGTCAGAAGCATCATCATCAACATCATCGTCAGGCTCCTCAGCCTCCTCAGACTCCTCAGACTCTGCACGAGCCGTCACAGGACGACGGACAGAAGAGGTAGCAGGTGCTTCATCAGACCACTAGCAGTTTTCCAAGCACCATGTATCCTCAGGAGTGATGGTCTTCTCGGAGCCACTCTTCACATCTGGCACGTTGAGGTACCTCATCAGCTGAATCTTCCTGCGACGCGCCATCTTCTCATCAACATGGGACTTGTAGAGCTTCTTCTGAATATGAGTGTGCAAGTAAAAGGTCTTCTTGATCTTGGAAGTCAGCTTCTCAACCCACGTAGGCTGGGCCCCAGGCTCCAGCTCAAAGTCCTCGTCGTCTGAGGTAGCAAACACATCCTCCTGATTGCCCGAAGAAAAATGAGGAGTCTTATGCTTCTTCTTCCTCAGCACCTTAACCTCATGCTCCGTGAGGTTGAAAGGAGTGGTGAGAGGCTCTCCTGGCCTACGGACTTCCCAAACGGTGTTCAGAAAGTGCATTGCAAAAGGAGCATAGATCGGTACCTTGCGGTACCACACCACATTGTACATCTCCTCCCACATCCACTTGGAGACATCAAATGTGGCATCGGATCCCCTCTTGGTCTTCATAGCCACAAGTAAATCCACCAGATAACCATAGATATCATCTTGTTTCCCAACCTTGGGAAGCAGCACACAGCGGAACACACGATGCAAAATGTCATAGATGGGCAGAAGATCACTGGGCTTACCCACAATACCATGTCCAAGAATGTACAGAGGGGCAAGCTTCACCTTATCCATGGGGTGAGCTCGGTCGTGAGGACGGAGGCCTCCTTGGCCCTCCACCCCAGTATCCTCATAGCCAAGAGCATTGCAGAAGGCTCTCCATGGGACATGAAAGAACTCATCACGACACATAAAGGAGAGGTGGCACTCATCATCAGAGCCGAAGTGGACTGTAGCATAGAACTAATGGATGAGCTGCACATCAAAGTCACAATTCACGATCATGAGCTTGATCAAATCAAACTCCTCACAGATCTTCAGAGCTTCTCCAAAGTAGTCAAGGTTTCTCCTCCAATGATCGATGTCAATGGACCACATCTGGGTGAACTTGTTCTTGTGACGCTTGAAAATCTCCGACACAATCCTCATCTGTAACTCATTCTGGAACTGAGGGTTGTTCCAACGAGGATTTGGTGCTGCAGTGTAGGGATCCTGGAAACGAAACTTTTGCCACTCCGCCATCTTCCATTTGTGCGTTGGCAACGCAACATGTTGATTGGCAGCAGTAGACTTCTCCCGACGAGTGGCCTTGGTAGGGATCACCACCTCATGAGTATCCTCATTGTCATCCGAAGGTTTGCCCCTACGGGCCCTCTTCTTGGTGTTCTGAGGCTTCCGAGCAGCATGAGAGCTAGAGCCACCTGCAAACGCACACAGAGAGCACACAGAAACCCCAGCAAAGATGAGAAGAATGTACACAAGAGCAGAGGAATACATCTCATGTATGTAAGTATAAGAAGAACAATGCTTATAGGTTCAGAGAAGTCGGTTGTTCCTATTGTTCCACCGGTAGAACCGCCCGAGCGGTAGTATTGCTCGCAAGGAGCGGTAGTACCACTCAGAGCAGATCTGCCGAGTGGAAGAACGGGAACCACCCTATCTCAAATCTAGATGCAATATTCCTACTTCTACCTACGCATAGGAAACTGAAGGAGTTTATACGGATCTCTCCCACCAAACATTTGGCCAAAAATGCGGGAGTACAAGCAATGCCCTAGAGAAAGGATTCAACAAGAGGAACCCGAAGAACGAGAAGAAACAGGGCATTGCCGGTATACATGGGAGTAGATCAAAGAGGAGGCGACCTCAACGGAGTGGATCTGATGAAGGGTCGACTGGCCTAGAGGGCCTGAGGGTGCTCCGGGGCAATGAGCGGAGCAACCGGCGGCCAGGGATTAGAGGGGGGACGAGCGCGAAGGGGAAAAAGAAAACCCCTTCAGCCCGCGCCCCTTATATAAGCCCTAGATGTCAGCCGGTAGTACCGCTCCAAGGAGCGGTAGTACCGGTCCTGTAGCTACCCAATGTTTGAGAGCGGTACTTCCGCTCTAGAAGCAGCGGTAGTAATGCTTCCAAATACCGGTAGTACCGGCCAGTGGCATAGGTGCAGACATGAGCGGTAGAACCGCTCGTGCAAGACCGGAAGTACCGCTGGGACTACACAACGTAGTGGAAGACCGGTAGAATCGCTCGGACCACCGGTTGTACCGCCAAGTTGCATCAGCCCATGCACAAAGAGATCAAACTTGTGTGCATTTGGAAAAGATGGCTTGGGAGGAGAAGGCTTAGGATGGAAGCACGACACTGAATTATGATGATGAAGTCTCTCAAGAGTGCAAGAAGCAAACAATAAAAGCCACTCTTTAGAGAATTCAAACATCTAAGAAAACCAAAAGAGCAAGGCAAAAGAAAACATACAACAAGGAAAACACTATTTGCACAAGGGCGGTGGCCAAAGCCACCTATGTTTGAGTCAACAGGTATGGCGCCGCGAAGAATTATCCTTGGGCCCATGACCAAAACTCATCTTTGAAGCACAAGTACCATAAAAAATGGCTAATGTGAAAGAGTTGATCAATTTATGCATAATGAGGGAGGAAGAGTTCATTGAGAGAACAATACTCCTCCTATGTCCATGCTTACACCTAGAACAAGACATCATGATGAGTATGGTGGGGTCTGCAAAGGTTCAAGCCACATTGCTCGAATCAATGATATTTAGCTCATGCCTTAACTCGCGAAATCTTGCTTCATCCAAAGGCTTCGTGAATATGTCTGCAAGGTTATCATGAGTGTTGACATAGTTGAGCTTGATCTCCCCTCGCCTAATATGATCCCGGATGAAGTGATACCGAATCTCAATATGCTTCGTCATGAAGTGCTGCACCAGGTTGAGAGAAATCTTGATGGCACTTTCATTGTCACACCAAAGAGGCACTTTGTCACAAATGACACCGTAATCCTTTAAAGTTTGCCTCATCCATAGAAGTTGTGCACAACAACTACTAGCGGCCACATACTCTACTTCGGTGGACGAGAGAGACACACAACTTTGCTTCTTAGAAGAACAACCCACTAAAGAGCAACCAAGGAATTGGCAGCCTCCGGAAGTTGACTTCCTATCCACTTTGTCTCCCCCCCAATCGGAGTCCGAATAGCCTACAAGGTTGAAGCTCGCTCCTCTTGGCTACCATAAGCCAAAGTTTGGGGTATGAGCCAAATATCGAAAGATTCGCTTGACCGCCACAAAGTGACTTTCCTTAGGTGTGGCTTGAAACCGTGCACAAATTCCCACACTCAACATGATATCCGGTCTAGATGCACAAAGGTAAAGCAAGGAGCCAATCATGGAGCGATATACCTTTTGATCCACCGCTTTACCATTGGGATCTAAGTCAAGTTGGCATTTGACGGGCATTGGAGTGGAAGCCGGCTTGACATCACTTAGCTTGAATCCCTTGAGCATGTCTTGAGTGTATTTGGATTGGTTGATAAAGGTTCCTTCTCTTCGTTGCTTGATTTCGAACCCGAGAAAGAACTTCAACTCTCCCATCATGGACATCTTGAACTTCGAGGTCATGAGAGCGGCAAATTCCTCATTGAAAGCTTTGTTAGGAGAACCAAAGATAATGTCATCAACATATAGTTGGCACACAAACAACTCCCCTTTGACCTTCTTAGTCAAAAGAATGGGGTCAATTTTCCCAATTTCAAACCCACGATCTTGCAACAACTCGGTAAGGTGGTCATACCATGCACGTGGGGCTTTTTTAAGGCCATAGAGTGCCTTATTGATCGAGTTGGTACACATGATTCGGGAAATAGGGATCCTTGAACCCGGGGGGTTGTTTGACATACACCAACTCATTAATAGGACCATTAAGAAAAGCACTCTTCACATCCATTTGTTGCAACTTGAAGTTATGATGAGAAGCATAAGCAATCAACAAACAAATAGATTCAAGGCGAGCAACGGGAGCAAAGGTTTCACCGTAGTCGATACCCTTGACTTGGGAGTAGCCTTGAGCTACCAAGCGGGCCTTGTTGCGGACAATAATTCCATGAGCATCTTGCTTGTTCTTGAATATCCACTTGGTTCCAATGACATTATGGTTCCCCGTTGGCCTTGGAACCAATCTCCACACCTTGTTGTGGTCAAAGTTGTTGAGTTCTTCATGCATGGCATTAAGCCAATCCGGATCTTCGAGTGCCTCATAGACCTTTTGGGGTTCAACACAAGAGAAAAACGTGTGATGTTCACCTTCATTCATAGCAAATTCATCGGCTTCATCTTGCACCACTTCATAGTTGTAGCATTGAATGCTTGCGCTTCCCTTGTAAAGGGAAACAACATGGTGCCATGCTTCCTTTGCCATGGTGAATGGTCGGAGATGCGCAATATCTTCGGGAGGGATTGCATCTTGGATGATGAAGAGAGCATTCTCGATGAATTGATGATGCGCGGCTTCTCTTGGGGTGAAGTTTCTTAGGTCATGCGGATATAAACCTTGCTCAATGATTCTCCAAAGGTTAGTGTTAACATGATTCAAATGATGTTTAAAGCGATAGACCCAAGCGTCAAAATCCTCATTTTTCACAATCTTAGGAGGAGAACCGACATGATTTAAATGAGCGGAGGGAATCGGTCCTCCATAGGTAAGTGGAGGTTCCACTTGGGCAAAGATGCCATTTCCACTTTTACCACTAGACAGAGGAACTTTATCACTAGAAGCTTCCCCCTTGTCGGAGTTAGCATCCGTCACCTTGTTAGTGGGATCAACCACTTCCAATGGTGTGGTGGACAATTTAGGACCATCAAGAAAATCCTTGAGCACGCCTTTGACCTCGGTCGTCATGGAGGTTTTAAATGTGTCCAAGGCCACATTGAGCTCCTCACATGAGACCGAGGTTCCCCCATCGGCCGTAGACGAGGACAGAATCACACCGGGGTGCCCATCCTCACCGTCTATGGTGTCAACCATACTCTTCGGACGGCAAAGTCCTTAATAAAGAACGAGGCTCTCATACCAATTGAAAGGATCGATATAGTTGACTAGAGGGGGGTGAATAGGCAACTAACAATTTTTAGCTTTTATTTACCAATTTAAACTTTGCATCAAAGTAGGTTGTCTAGATATGCAACTAGGTGAGCAACCTATATGATGCAACAACAATAAGTACACAAGCAAGCAAGGGGTGTAACACAAGATAAGCTTGCACGAGTAAAGGGATGAGATAACCAAGAGTGGAGCCGGTGAGACGAGGATGTGTTACCAAAGTTCCTTCCCTTTGAGAGGAAGTACGTCTCCGTTGGAGCGATGTGGAGGCACAATGCCCCCCAAGAAGCCACTAGGCCCACTGTATTCTCCTCACGCCCTCACACAATGCGAGATGTCGTGATTCCACTATTCTTGCCCTTGAAGGCGGCAACCGGACCTTTATAAACGAGGTTGGGGCTCTCTCCACAACTTAATTGGAGGCTCCCAACGAAACCCCCGAGCTTCACCACAACGGAATGTGGCTCCGAAGTGACCTCTTTCGTCTAGGGCGCCCAAGCACCCAAGAGTAACAAAATCCACACAAGAAAGTATGGGGGAATCAAATATCCTTTGGTGGAAGTGTAGATCTAGGTCTCCTCCTTCAATCCCTAGCAGATCAACAAGTTTGAGTGTCTAGAGAGAGATATCGAGCAAGAGGGCTTTAATGGCAGTAATGGAGGAGAGAGAGGAAAAGGGTAGGTAGGAGGTAGGAGAAGCACCTCCTTAAATAGGGTCCCCTCAGATCCAACTGTTATGTGCATAAATGCATAGGAGCGGTACTTCACTAATATCTTTTTGAGCACGACAATGGTTAAATTTTAAAGAAATAAACTCTCATGCTTCACTTATATTATTTTGGGAGTTGGAAACATAATAGGTTCAGATCTGAAATCATGGCACTCGGGCCCTAGTGACAAGCATTAAGCATAGCAAAGTCATAGCAACATCAATCTCAGAACACAATGGATACTAGGGATCAAACCCTAACAAAACTAACTCGATTACATGATAAATCTCATCCAACCCATCACCGTCCAGCAAGCCTACGATGGAATTACTCACGCACGGCGGTGAGCATCATGAAATTGGTGATGGAGGAAGGTTGATGATGACGATGGCGACGGATACCCCTATCCGGAACCCCGAACGGACTCTAGATCAGCCCTCCCGAGAGAGATTAGGGCTTGGCGGCGGCTCCGTATCGTAAAACATGATGAATCCTTCTCTCTGTTTTTCTCCCCGAACACGAATATATAGAGTTGGAGTTGAGGTCGGTGGAGCACTAGGGGGCCCACGAGGCAGGGAGGCGCGCCCCCCACCCTCGTGGACAGGGTGTGGGCCCCCTGGCCTTGATTCTTTCGCCAGTATTTTTTATATATTCCAAAAATAATCTCCGTTGATTTTTAGGTCGTTCCAAGAACTTTTATTTCTGCACAAAAATAACACCATGGCAAGTCTGCTGAAATCAGCGTCGGTCCGGGTTAGTTCCATTCAAATCATGCAAGTAAGAGTCCAAAACAAGGGCAAAAGTGTTTGGAAAAGTAGATACGACGGAGACGTATCAACTCCCCCAAGCTTAAACCTTTGCTTGTCCTCAAGCAATTCAGTTGATAAGCTGAAAGTGATAAAGAAAAACTTTTACAAACTCCGTTTGCTGTTGTTGTTGTAAATATGTAAAGCCAGCATTCAAGTTTTCAGCAAAGATTATGAACTAACAATATTCACAATAACATTTAGGTCTCATGTTTACTCATATCAATGGCATAATAAACTAGCGAGAATAATAATAAATCTCGGATGACAACACTTTCTCAAAACAATCGTAATATGATATAACAAGATGCTATCTCGCTAGCCCTTTTTGAGACCGCAAAATATAAATGCAAAGCACCCCTAAAGATCAAGGGCTGACTGGAAATTGTAATTCATGGTAAAAGAGATCCAGTCAAGTCATACTCAATGTAAACTAACAATAATACATGCAAATGACAGCGGTGCTCTCCAACTGGTTCTTTTTAATAAGAGGATGATGACTCAACATAAAAGTAAACAGATAGGCCCTTCGCAGAGGGAAGCAGGGATTTGTAGAGGTGCCAGAGCTCGATTTTGAAATAGAGATGAATAATATTTTGAGCGGTATACTTTCATTGTCAACATAACAACCGAGAGATCTCGATATCTTCCATGCTACACACATTATAGGCGGTTCCCAAGAAGAATGGTAAAGTTTATACTCCCCCACCACCAACAAGCGTTAATCCATGGCATGCCCGAAACAACGGGTGCCTCCAACTAACAACAATCCAGAGGGAGTTTTGTTTGCAATTATTTTGATTTGTCTTGAGCATGGGACTGAGCATCCCGGTGACCAGCCATTTTCTCATGAGTGAGGAGCGGAGTCCACTCCTCTTGAGAATAACCCGCCTAGCATGGAGGATACAGACAACCCTAGTTGATACATGAGATATTCGAGCATACAAAACATAATGTTTATTTGAAGGTTTAGAGCTTGGCACATACAAATTTACTTGGAACGGCAGGTAGATACCGCATATAGGAAGGTATGGTGGACTCATATGGAATAACTTTTGGGGTCTATGTATTCCCGCTTAGTACAAGTGAAGGCTAGAAAGAGACTAGGAAGCGACCAGCTAGAGAGCGACAACAGTCATGAACATGCATTAAAATTAATCAACACTGAATGCAAGCATGAGTAGGACATAATTCACCATGAACATAAATGTCATGGAGGCTATGTTGATTTTGTTTCAACTACATGCGTGAACATGTGCCAAGTCAAGCCACTCGAATCGTTCAAAGGAGGATACCACCCTATCATACCACATCACAACCATTTTAATAGCATGTTGACACGCAAGGTAAACCATTATAAAATCGTAGCTAATTAAGCATGGCATAAGCAACTATAATCTCTAATTGTCATTGCAAACATGTTTCATTCATAATAGGCTGAATGAGGAATGATGAACTAATCATATTTACAAAAACAAGAGAGGTCGAGTTCATACCAGCTTTTCTCATCTCAATCAGTTCATCATATATCATCATTATTGCCTTTCACTTGCACAACCGAATAGTGTGGATAATAATAATAGTGCACGTGCATTGGACTAAGCTAGAATCCGCAAGCATTCAATACATTGGAGAAGACAAGGTAATACAGGCTCTTTGTTAGATCAACAATAATGCATATAAGAGCCACTCAACATTTTCATCATGGTCTTTGTCGCATCAGCAGCACTCGTTGCCAAGTCCAAGTACGCGTCTGCAGCACTCCATAATTGATCCAGAGGGGCATACTTCGGATCTCCAAACTTCCTCCGCAACAAAAAGGGCTTCCCAGCCGTGATATCTCCGGCTTGACGAAGTTCCTCCTTCGCCGCTCTGATTTTAGAGCGGGTTTCCTTGGCCACTACCATGGCTTTCTTCAGGTCCGTCGCTTTCTCTTGGCTTTCCTTTTCAAGAAGCTCATACCGGTCGGCGGCATCCTTCAGCTCAATGGCCATCTTGGCTATTTTACCTTCGCTCTGGCGATGAGCAACCCGTTCGACTCTTAACTCTTCGGCCGCCTTTAGGGCGGCCACATCACTTCTCGTGACTTGTTCCTTGGCTCGGGCAAGCTCCGCCCGAAGGGTCTCCACGGCGGCAGCTCCACCTGCAGTCACAACATGTTATAGATACTAGCATCATGCTCCTCTGTTGACCACCGGAGAATACATACCTGTGCCTCGTCAAGTCGCTTGTTTACAAGCACGATGTCGGCATCTGCCGTATCAAGCTGTCGCCTCAGTTCGGCAAACTCACCAGTCCGGCCAGCCACCGGACCCTCAGCCGCCTGCACATGTGAGCAGCATGATCATTACCTGGGACTATGATCCTCTGTTTGCCGCCTCTGGACAGCAACCGAAGTCTCATGGGCTACTATCGGTATAGGGCACACCTAGCATGTGCGGTACCATCAATATATATATATATATATATATATATTACCTTGCATACCTCAAAGCCTTTTAGCAGGCTCATGAAAGCTTCATGCAACCCACTTTCGGCGGATGAAATCCTTTCAACCACCGTACCCATTAAAGTACGATGCGCCTCTGAGATAGCCGCTTGCTCCAGAAGACCCATCAGTGTGTCCGGTCGTGCACCGGATAGACCCGGACTCTTTCTGTTGCTCCCTTTAGGAGCCGAATACTCCGGACTTTGGGTGGCCGAAGGGTTACCTCCCGGCCTTGGCGGACCAGGAGAAATCCTCCATGACGACACCTCAGGGTCGTCCGCCTCATGAGGCGGGGAGACAGGGGGAGGCATTTCGCTCTCCATCATCTCCGGAAGAAGATCCCCCAAAGACGAACTCTGTCGAGAAGGGCTACGATCCAGACTGCAAGACATATGTCTCGGTTATTGTCCTCGGAGATAAAGCGGGATATATTTACCAAAAGTACTCCGGTTCACTTACAGCTCGGTGGAGGGCTGATCACCTTGCGGGCACTGTGCGGCAAGGATGCCCTCTGGGGCAGGCCCCCCTGGCGAACGATTCTTCCCTCGTTTGGAAACCCTCGTTTCCAAGTCTTCAGAGGCGGTCCTCTTCTTTCCTTGGGGAGAGAGAATTTTAGATTCTTCTCCTCGGTTATCCTCCTTTGCGGAGACACTAATCCCCCTGGTTTGGATGATTAATGTGTAAGGCCCGCTTTCGGCTTCTTTATTCCTCCCTTTATCTTCCCCTGATGGCACTTGATAAGGTGCGTGCTCAAGCATCTTGGCTAGTATAGGATCCGGTGAGCATTCGGGAAGGGGGGCCGAACACCTGATCATCTTCGCCTTTCTTATCCAGTCCTGGCCAAGAGCGATTTTTCAGAATGATGTTGTGACAAATAAAAAGACAACATGTTCGGCCGCAGAATTACTTACCTAGGTATCTGGACGGTTGCAGTTGAGACCCGCATCCTCGGTGGTGACCGGACACTTTATTTGTGATCAGAAGAACAATCCATACATCTCTTCGAGCGTCACGCCGAAGAACTGCTGAATAGTTCGCGGTCCTTCCGGGTTGAACTCCCACATATGGAGAGATCGAGGTTGGCATGGCAGGACCCGACAAACTAGCATGACTTGCATTACCTTGGCAAGGCTGACATCTCTCTTGAGGAGATCTCGGATGCGACTCTGCAATGTCGGCACATCATTAACTGGCCCCCAGTCCAGCCCCTTGGTGACCCATGACGCCAGTTGTGGCGGGGGGGGGGGGAGGCGGGGGCAGCTGCCCACTTCGTACTTCGGGGAGCTGTGATGTAAAACCACTCCCTCTGCCATAAGTTGGACACCTCCAGGAAGGAACCCTTTGGCCATGGAGCATCGGCGCCTTTGCTTATTATGGCACCTCCGCATTCAGTGTGTCTCCCATCAATCATCTTCGGCTTCACATTGAAGGTCTTGAGCCATAATCCGAAGTGTGGGGAGATGCGGAGGAAGGCCTCACACACGACAATAAACGACGAGATGTGAAGGATGGAATCTGGAGCTAGATCATGGAAGTCGAGCCCGTAATAGAACATAAGCCCTCTAACAAAGGGATCAAGACTAAAGCCTAGCCCTTGGAGGAAGTGGGAAACAAATACGACACTCTCGTTGGGTTCGGTAGTGGGGATGACCTGCCCTTGAGCAGGCAGCCTATGCGAGATTTCGGCGGTCAGATACCTGGCTTCCCTTAGCTTCTTGATGTCCTCCTCTGTGATAGTGGAAGCCATCCACCGGCCTTGAAGGTTGGATCCGGACATGGTTGAAGGTCCGAAGCACTTAGCCTGAGCCATAGGTGTTGGAACTCGGGGTGGGGGAAGGGAAGGATTGAGCGCGAGAAGAAAAGGACAGGCCTTGGCCCCTTTATAAAGAGGGCGAATATCAAGCGTCCTCTGCGTGCCCGTTTGGAACTTGCCTAAAATCGAGGAGTCATATTAACAAGCACGATTGGGTTACCCACGCCCGTATTGATGAGACTCCCGTGATAAGGGGAACAAGATCTCTGCTTCGACAAGACGTGCCGATAAAACCGCCTCGCAACACGTGCAATGGCAGGCAGGGAAAACGGTTCGTAATGACCGGGCCACGGCAGGACGCCACGTTATGAAAAGTTGTCAGCAGATTGGATTTGTGGAATAATATACTCTCTACGGTGGTATGTGGAATATGTTTTGCAGAGCCGGCATGATCCTTCTATTCAAAATCTTCTATGGAGTATTCGGAGAATGAACCCGCCTTGCAATGCCGAAGACAATATGCGCGCCGGACTCATCGCCATTGAAGCCTGGTTCAGGGGCTACTGAGGGAGTCCTGGATTAGGGGGTCCTCGGATAGCCGGACTATATACTTTGGCCAGACTGTTGGACTATGAAGATACAAGATTGAAGACTTCGTCCCATGTCCGGGTGGGACTCTCCTTTGTGTGGAAGGCAAGCTTGGCAATTCGGATATGTAGATCTCCTCCCTTGTAACTGACTCTATGTAACCCTAGCCCCCTCTGGTGTCTATATAAACCGGAGGGTTTAGTCCATAGGAAAACAACAATCATAATCATAGGCTAGCTTCTAGGGTTTAGCCTCTACGATCTCGTGGTAGATCAACTCTTGTAATACTCATATCATCAAGACCAATCAAGCAGGAAGTAGGGTATTACCTCCATCGAGAGGGCCCGAACCTGGGTAAACATTGTGTCCCCTGCCTCCTATTACCATCCGCCTTAGACGCACAGTTCAGGACCCCCTACCCGAGATCCGCCGGTTTTGGCACCGACAGTCTTCTCCTCTCGACCCCCCCCCCAAAGAAAAGAAATAAAACTATTTAGACGGGAAAGCTACCAACAAGCAAAAGAAGAACGAGAAATCTTTTTGGGTTTTATTTTTAATTACTACTACTACAAGCATGGAAAGTAAACTAGCTAAAAGCTACAACTAATTATTTTTATTTTTCTTAAGGTTACTCAAACACACAAGAAGAGAGCGAGAAAAAGAAAATAAACTAGCATGGATGATACAATGAAAAAGTATGAGCATCGACAACTGGCATGAGTGTGTGAACATGAATGTAATGTCGGTGAGAAATACGTACTCCCCCAAGCTTAGGCTTTTGGCCTAAGTTGGTCTATGCCCAAGTATCAAAGTGCCCCTCTCCGGTGTATGGAGGAGTGTCCTCTGGATGCCACTGGTTGGCAATCTCCTCCGGATCCCACTGATAAACAGACTGACGGTAAGTATCAAGTAGTGGTTCCGGCTCCGGAGTTGATGTCTGGCTCCGGTATGCATGAATGGCCTCCAGCAAATGAGGTATGTACCTGAAAATATGTTAAACAAAGTGGGAGCAGGCAAGGTAATAACTTCACAATAACTTTTATCAAATATCAACTTATACTTAGGCAGCTTCTTCTTATCTTTAACAAAAAACTCATGTGCTACCATACTCTTATAATCTAGAAAAATAGGGGGTGTCGGTGTGAAAACCGACGGATCTCGGGTAGGGGGTCCCGAACTGTGCGTCTAGGCCGGATGGTAACAGGAGGCAAGGGACACGAAGTTTTACCCAGGTTCGGGCCCTCTCGATGGTGGTAAAACCCTACGTCCTGCTTGATTAATATTGATGATATGGGTAGTACAAGAGTAGATCTACCATGAGATCGAAGAGGCTAAACCCTAGAAGCTAGCCTATGGTATGATTGTTGTTGCGTATGTTGTCCTACGGACAAAAACCCTTTGGTTTATATAGACACCGGAGAGGGTTAGGGTTACACAAAGTCGGTTACAATGGTAGGAGATCTGCATATCCGTATCGCCAAGCTTGCCTTCCACGCCAAGGAAAGCCCCTTCCGGACACGGGACGAAGTCTTCAATCTTGTATCTTCATAGTCCAGGAGTCCGGCTGAAGGTATAGTCCGGCCATCCGGACATCCCCTAATCCAGGACTCCCTCAGTAGCCCCTGAACCAGGCTTCAATGACGACGAGTCCGGCACGCAGATTGTCTTCGGCATTGCAAGGCGGGTTCCTCCTCCAAGTACTTCATAGAAGATTTTGAACACAAAGATAGTGTCCGGCTCTGCAAAATAAGTTTCCACATATTGCCATAGAGAGAATAATATTTACACAAATCTAATCTGCTGACGTATTCCGTAGTGTGACACACCACGGCCAAGCCTTTATCCGAGTCGTTTCATTATCCCACCTCAGTGCGTCATGCGAGGCGGTTTCCTTGGCACGTCTTGTTAAAGCAGAGATCGTGTCCCCTTATTCCGGGATTCTCATCAATACGGGTGTGGGTAACCCAACCGCGCCATTGATTACGGCGCTTGGAGATAAGCGAGCTTTATCAGGCTGGTGGGTACACGTAGTTGCGTCCACCCATATAAGGGGATAAGGATCCACCTTTTCACCTACGCCTTCTTCCTCCCTTGCTTATCCATTCTCGCGCACTCGAGCTCCAGCGCCCAAGTCCGCACTCCCCACCTCAACCTTCTCCAGCCATGTCCGGAGCGGGAGGCAAGTGGATGGTCTCCTCCGTCATGGGGGGACACATAAAAAAACTGAGGAAGGCCAGATACTTTTCTAACGACATTGCGTACCGGCTTCACGAAAAGGGGCAGCTCATCCCCACCCCTAGGCCCCATGAGAGGGTGGTGTTCCTCCCCCATTTCCTCCGCGGACTGGGATTCCCTCTTCACCCATTTGTCCGGGGGCTCATGTTCTACTATGGCCTGGATTTCCACGATCTGGCACCAAACTTTGTCCGCAACATCTCGGCGTTTATCGTCGTGTGCGAGGCTTTCCTCCGCATCCGCCCCCATTTCGGCCTATGGCTCAAGACTTTCAATGTCAAACCGAAGGTGGTGCACGGCAACCAAGCGGAGTGCGGAGGCGCCATGGTGGGCAAGATGGCCAACGTCTTATGGCTCGAGGGCTCCTTTGTGGAGACCCTGAAGGGGTGGTAATCGGGGTGGTTTTACATCACCGAGCCGCGCGACCCCGAATGGGTCGCAGCCCCCGTGTTTCGATCTGGACCCCCTATGCGGCTTACCTCCTGGAAGGAGACGGGCCTGTCGTGGGGTAAAAAAGGAGAGCTGACCGAACTCCAAGCATGCATCCAAACCCTGGTGGACAAGAAGCTCAAACTTGTCAACGTTGTCCAGGTTATGCTCATCCGCCTGATCCTCCTGTGTCAACAACGGACTTTCAACCTGTGGGAGTTCGACCCGGCGCGGCACCAAACTCTGAGCAGGCTCTTCGACACGACGTACGAAGATGCCTGGAAGGTGCTTTTCAAGGGCGCCGAGGCCCCCGCATCCACTACCGAGGATCGCGGATTCAGTACGTAGCGTCACGCTCATGCGGTAAGCTGTTTTTTTCCTTTTACAGGGTACCAGTTTTTCATAGTTTGACTCCATGCGGGATCTAAGCTCCCTTACCTTTGACAGGACTGGCAGGTGACGTCCGGACAGATCAACTGTCCGGCTCCTTTGCCCGAAGGCCTAGCGGACGCTCGCTTGGCGAAGCTGCTGGTTCCGGCACCCTACGTGGTGCCGGAGAAGAAGGCCGCAAAAAAGGCCACGGGGACTCGAAAGAGTGCCCGGCGCCAAGAGGTGTCGGATCCATCATCCGATGGTTCCGAGGCGCATTCCTCCCGTGAAGACGAGGAGGAAGAAGAAGAGACCTCTCCCCCTCCGGCAGGAGGAGAGAAGAAAAGGAAGGCCGCCATCTCTGGGGAGGCCGAAGGGTCCAAGAAGGGGAAAACCCTTCCTCCGGACTACTCCACCGACGCCGACGACGGCGGAGAGGAGTGGCCCCCCAGGGCCAGGCCCCTGGCAAAATCGCAAGTATCCGGATACCAGAGTAATTCATAGTATTCGTTTATTGCACAACTTTCCCTTATGTCGAATATGTTTATGCAGCCCACCCAAAGACCGGCTCGATGTGTCGTCGAGCGGCTCACTGGACTCGTCGGATGTGAACTCGCTTCCGACGGCTTCCTCCCCCCGCCCTACGGACGACACCGAAGTGTTGTCCCAACAGGTTCCAAGCCGGGAGGAGGCGGTCTTGGAGGCGCTGCAAGGCGACCTCCCGGACTCCAGGAGTAAAGGGGATGAAACCCCCCAGGGCTCCAAGTCCGGCTCTAGGCCGGACACCGCTCCGGAACCTTCAAAGGTTCCAGAGTCCGGCAGGGGACCTCCTTCCAAGAGGAGCAAGCCCACCGTGCCGGTGACCCCCGTCCAACCGAAGGCACCGGACAATCTGTTGGAGGCGCTCCAAGGCGCCTCCATCGACGAGGAGCACCACACCATTATGAGTGCGGTGGTCCAGAAGGTTCAGTCCGCCAAGAGCGGACTGACTGAAGCTTGTACTAGCCTTTTAATAGGCTTTGAGGTAAGTAAAGAATGTGTAAATAATATTACCGCATAGACAGTAGCCCCTGATGCTCTGTTCGGCGTTCGGGAAGAAAGCCGAATAGAGGATCAAATAAAATTCGTAGGAGTCTAACAAAAAGGAGTCAATATGCGTATGCAGGCTTCTCTGCTTGCGTCCGCCACACCGACTGCGAAAGTGGACACGCTAAAGCAGAACCTCGAGTGGTCCGAACAAGAGCTCGGGCGTGCCAAGAAGCAGCTCGAGGACAATGAAGGTAAGAAATACCTTGTTTAAATATATATAAAAAGGTGCAATTACAAAAAATGACAGGATTATCGTGGCTATTGTAGGGGCCATGTCTGAGGTGGCGACCCTTAAGCAAGCGCTGGTCGAGGCCGAGAAGAGGGCGGCCACGGAGCGCACTGAGCGGGAGAAGTATGAGGCCGAGGTTGGCAAGGTATGGCAAGAGCTCCAGGCTCTCATGGAAAAACATGAGAGTTTGGAGCTTGACTCAAAGACGCGAGCGTCCGAGCTCGTGGTGGCTATTGAAAATGCCAAGTCTGCCAAGGCCGAATCCCAGAAGACCCTCCAGGAGTTGGATGAGGTGAAGAAGATAGCGGCGGGTAAGGCATTCTTTATGCAAAGAAAACACATAAACGTGAGTTACTTGTTACTTACCCGAATCCGGAGCTCTCCAGGAGCGTTCGCAGATCTTGCCCGGAGTGTGTCCGATGCCACCGCATTCTATCGAGTCGAGGAGGGCAGCTCGACAGAGAAGGTGTTCTGGTCTTAGTATGCTAAGGCTGGACACCCCGTGCCCCTGAGCGACCAGCTGAAGCAACTGGTCGAGCTCCACAAGGCGGCCGAACAGGCCATGAAGGGCCTCATAGTTCGGCTGTGGCCTGGAGGGGCTCTTCCTGGGAGCTATTTCGGGCTGGTGCAGCGATTGGTGGAGGCCTGTCCAAGGCTCAAAGTCATCAAGCGCTCCGTTTGCATTAAAGGTGCCCGTAGGGCCCTTGCCCGTGCTAAGGTGTACTGGGGCAAGCTGGATGCTGAGAAGCTTGTGAAGGACGGGCCACCGCCGGGGAAAGAGCATCGCAAGCTCGAGAATTATTATAAGGATGTTCTGAAAGGTGCCTACCTTGTGGTGGATGAATGTTCTAGGGATGTAATTTTTGAGTGAAACTTTCTCGTTTTGTCCTGTGCGCTGAAAACTTGTTCATATGCGCTAAGCAATGCTGTTTGGAATTTAAAATATTACCTTCTGTGCGGCTGTTTATCAATTCTGAGAGATGGCAAGTCGTCGGCTTCTGCCCCCGTGCCGCTAGTGCTGGGGTGTTCGGGGATAAACCTGAGCGCTCTTTTTCCCATGTTTGGGTCGTTCGAGGGAGGCGCTCAGCCCAACGAACAAGGCAAACGGACTATAATGCGTGAACACTCTCACTTAGCCATAGAATTCTATAATTTTAAATTTTGGCGAAGCCCCTGGTATTCGGAAGACCGAGTTCGGGGCGCTATCCACGCCTTGGCCGGACAGAGCCGGCTCCTCGCTCTAAGCGGCATAAGTCATTAGGGACTCGAAAAACCTCTCGAACAACGACCAACTCTCGCTTCATCATGACAGTCAGTTTTAGCTTTCTCCACTGAGGTGCTCGACCCAGCTCAACTGGGGCACAATCGCAGTGGTTCTCCTAGTGCTACCTTAGCCGATATAGCGGAACGTAAGGCACCAAAACATAGGAGCCGGGCAAACCCAACTATTTACCCAAGACATGATTCGGAGCCGATGCATATAATTCTATAAGTTCGGGGTGCCGCACTTGTTAAAGTGTTCGGACTTCTCACACCATATTGAGGGGTACTAAAAGCCCCTGGCGTATTTTGGCCATACCAAAGTGTACGGGTGCAACATGTTGTTGAGGAACATATATATATATATATATATATATATATATATATATATATATATATATATATATATATATATATATATATATGAAAGAGGTAATGCAAAAATAGACGAAAGCTATGCATTGTTTATTAAAAAGGGCTGCGATCAAAGCAGAACGATGCAAATAATGCGATAAGTGAAAGGTTGGACTAGTTAACATGTCCGTTCTAGGGGCAAGCTGCGGAATAGTATGCGAAACAGGTATACTGCTCGTGATAGAGACCACATGGGAGTTCCGTAATGCGGCGTGGCTTGTCTGCTTCCCTGGTTCTTGCATCGTTTGTGCGGCAATTGAACTGCCGAACAGGCCTTCCGAAGAGTGGAGTCCTGAAAGTAAGAGAAAATTAAAAAAATCGGCAGCCCCTGGTGCGGTTTAAGCCGTGTTTCAGGCATACCGTGATGGTGCCCCTCCCCCTGTACCCATGGTATTTCTAGAGCGTAGTTATGTACGCGAAGTACTGGTGTCGCATTTTTGCGAGGGCTGGGGTTGGGGCCGCATTGCTACGCCTGCTCGGATCGTGCCAGGCGGTCTTGTTGTAGGTTACTCCGGGCGCGCTTGATGGTGTCCGGTCGTTTAATGGCCGGACTGGAGGACTGCCTGGAGAGGCTGCTTTGTACTTCCGCTGCAAGGGCCGCCGTGTGCTCCTCCGTTCGGAGGGAGCGTTCGGTGTTTCCATTGACCGTAATTACTCCTCGAGGGCATGGCATCTTGATCTTAAGGTATGCGTAGTGCGGTACCGCATTGAATTTGGCGAATGCGGTTCGCCCGAGCAGTGCGTGATAGCCACTGCAGAATGGGACTATGTCGAAGATTAAATCCTCACTTCGGAAATTATCCGGAGATCCAAAGACTACTTCAAGTGTGACTGAGCCTGTACAGTTGGCCTCTACACCTAGTATTACGCCTTTAAAGGTCGTTTTGGTGGGCTTAATCCGCGAGGGATCTATGCCCATTTTTCGCACTGTATCTTGGTAAAGCATGTTCAGGCTGCTGCCGCCGTCCATAAGGACTCTAGTGAGATGAAATCCGTCAATAATTGGGTCTAGAACCAATGCGGCGAATCCACCATGACGGATGCTAGTGGGATGGTCCCTTCGATCAAAGGTGATCGGGCAGGAGGACCATGGGTTGAACTTTGGGGCGACCGGCTCTACCGCGTATACGTCCCTTAACGCGCGCTTCCGTTCCCTTTTGGGGACGTGGGTTGCGTATATCATGTTCACCGTCCGCACTTGTGGGGGGAAACCCTTCTGTCCACTGTTGGTCGGCGGCCGGGGCTCCTCGCCGTCATCGCTATGGAGCCCCTTGTCTTCATTTTCGGTGTTTAACATGCCTGCCTGCTTGAACACCCAACAATCCCTGTTGGTGTGATTGGCCGGCTTTTCGGGGGTGCCATGTATCTGGCACAAGCGGTCGAGTATTCGGTCCAAACTGGACGGGCCCCTAGGATTCCTTTTGAATGGATTTTTCTGCTGACCGGATTTAGAGCCTCTGAATCCGGCATTAACTGTCGTATCCTCAGCATTGTCGCCGTTAATGCGGTGCTTCTGTTTGTTGCGACGCGACCTGCCACTACTGTCCCTGGTATCCGAATTACCAGGGTTCTTGGACATATTGTTGCTACGAGCAAGCCAGCTGTCTTCTCCCGCGCAAAAGCGGGTCATGAGTGTCGTGAGTGCTCCCATAGACTTCGGCTTTTCCTGTCCAAGGTGCCGGGCAAGCCACTCATCACGGATATTATGCTTGAAGGCTGCTAGGGCCTCAGCGTCCGGATAGTCGACTATTTGATTTTTCTTTGTTAGGAACCGTGTCCAGAATTGCCTGGCCAATTCCTCTGGCTGCTGAATTACGTGACTTAGGTCATCGGCGTCTGGGGGTCGCACATAAGTGCCCTGGAAATTGTCGAGGAATGCGGCTTCCAGGTCCTCCCAACAACTGATTGATCCTGTTGGCAAGCTGTTAAGCCAATGCCGAGCTGGTCCTTTAAGCTTGAGTGGGAGGTATTTGATGGCGTGGAAATCATTACCGCGGGCCATGTGGATATGAAGGAGGTAATCCTTGATCCATACCGCAGGATCTGTTGTGCCATCATATGATTCGATATTTATGGGTTTGAAACCCTCGGGGATTTGATGATCCATTATTTCGCTGTGAAGAATAGTGGGTGTGCGCCTCTGTACTGGGCTATATCACGACGTAGCTCCAATGAGCTTTGTCTACTGTGTTCGGCCCTGCCGAATTTGTGGTTGGCGTGACGGTTACCGTCTCGAGCCGTGGGACGCCCACGCGATCCGTAGATCGATCTTGTTTGCCTTGCCTTGTCCTCCAACATATCTCGTAAGTCTGGCGCATATTCCCGTGCCTTGGTACGGGGTGCGGCTTGAGTGGAGGGCCGAGAGGCCTCTCTGTCACGGCCACGAGGTGGCCGGTCGGCCGCATCAAGTGCTTCCTCATCTAATCGGGGTAGCAACCTGCGCTTTGGGTAGCTCTTGGAGGGGCGTTCGAGTTTATGCTCTTCGGCCGCAAGGACTTCAGTCCATCTGTCGACTAGCAAATCTTGATCAGCTCTAAGCTGTCGCTGCTTTTTTCTTGAGGCTTCTTGCCGTGGCCATAAGCCTGCGTTGAAAATGCTCTTTCTCGACGGGATCCTCTGGCACGACGAATTCATCGTCGTCGAGGCTTGCCTCATCTTCGGAGAGAGGCATATAATTATCGTCCTTGACCTCTCTGTCTGCCGCTCTCTCATGAGGGCTGGTTTCTCCATCCTCCTGTGCTAAATCTTGCTGGAGGGGGTTTTCTTCGGCACTTTTCGGAGTATTATTATCTCCCGTGCTGGAATCACCGTACTTGTTTTGGCGAGATTTTGAGCGGCGCTGCTGATGCCGGCGCTTAGGCTGTTTCTTGGAGGGGTCATCCTCCGCTGTTCCATCGCCATCTCCTTCTTTTGGGGTGTCCACCATGTATATGTCATATGACGAGGTGGCTTTCCAGGGCCTGATAGGCGCTGGTTCTTCATCGTCTCCTTCATCGGTGTCCATACCGTCGATATCTTCGGAGTCGAAGTCGAGCATGTCAGTTAAGTCGTCGACAGTGGCTACAAAGTGGGTGGTGGGTGGGCTTTGAATTTCTTCATCGTCCGAATCCCAACCTTGCTGACCGTAGTCCGGCCAGGGCTCTCCTGATAAAGAGAGAGACTTCAGTGTCTTCAGAATATCGCCGAAAGGCAAGTGCTGAAAGATGTCCGCGGCAGTAAACTCCATAATCGGCGCCAAATCGGATTCGATCGGCAGGGGCGCGGAGGGTTGGGAGTTCGGAGAGGAGTCCGACACCTTGGAGTCATGAGTCTCGCAGAGTGCGGGGCTGGTGTTCGGCTCGATCGCCGTTGGGATCGCAGCCCCCGAGGCGGCGTCCAACCACCCATCCTCGATCGGCGCAGTTGGCTCCGAATTAAGGGTCGAAGCCGATGCGGGTGCGGCCTCCAGGGCACTGTTCGGCGGCAGAGCTAGATCATGCTCGTCGTGACAGTGTAGCGCGCTCGGCAGTGGCTCGAATCTGTCGAAGATCAAGTCCTCGCAGATGTCGGTTGTGTAGTTTAAACTTCCAAATCTGACCTGACGGCCAGGGGCATCGCTTTCGATCTTCTCCAAATGGCCAAGTGAATTGGCCCGCAGTGCGAAGCCGCCGAAGACGAAGATCTGTCCGGGGAGGAAGGTCTCACCCTGGACTGCATCGCCATTGATGATCGTAGGAGCCATCAAGCTTGACGGTGACGACACAGAGGAACTCTCAATGAAAGCACCAATGTCGGTGTCAAAACCGGTGGATCTCGGGTAGGGGGTCCCGAACTGTGCGTCTAGGCCGGATGGTAACAGGAGGCAAGGGACACGAAGTTTTACCCAGGTTCGGGCCCTCTCGATGGAGGTAAAACCCTACGTCCTGCTTGATTAATATTGATGATATGGGTAGTACAAGAGTAGATCTACCACGAGATCGAAGAGGCTAAACCCTTGAAGCTAGCCTGTGGTATGATTGTTGTTGTGTATGTTGTCCTACGGACTAAAACCCTCCGGTTTATATAGACACCGGAGAGGGTTAGGGTTACACAAAGTCGGTTACAATGGTAGGAGATCTGCATATCCGTATCGCCAAGCTTGCCTTCCACGCCAAGGAAAGTCCCTTCTGGACACGGGACGAAGTCTTCAATCTTGTATCTTCATAGTCCAGGAGTCCGGCTGAAGGTATAGTCCGGCCATCCGGACACCCCCTAATCCAGGACTCCCTCAGGGGGCATCAACTTTTCCTCTTTCTCATAATGCCTAATAGGTATGTTAGTGTGCAGCAAGGCACAAGGCGAAGATGCCTCCTAAGACAGAACCCTTTGTACGGTTCAGATTTAACCGTTTAGCAACGATAGCACCTAAACTGAAAGTAGTATCACGAAACAAAGCATGGCGCAAAATAACAATATCAGGGGCACTAAGATTTCCATAGTTCCCGCGACCAATTAAGCATCTACTAGCAAATATTGCAAAGTAACATAGAACAGGAAAATGTATGCTAGTGATTCTTGCATCGAAAACTTTCCTCGTTTCCCCTACAGCAATTACATCAATAAATCCCTCCATATCATTACGATGTGGTTCCTCTATGCTGCCCTCAAAGGGTATCCTACAAACCCGGAAAAAAATCATAAAGTGACATCTCCTTATGGTCATCATATAAATAAAATTCCATTGAAGGTGGTGATCTCCTAGCATGGAAATGAAAATTTTGCACAAAGAGATTGGTGAGTAAGAGATGCTGTTCGCGCTGGTCGTGGAGGAAGTTGGTGAGGCCTGCATTCTCAGCCAAATAATAAAAATCTTCATAAATCTCAGCTTCTCTTAAGAACTCATCGCAATGCCATTCACACGGCCGAACCTCTGCAGTACGAGGGAGATTATACTTGGGCTTCTTATTCTCTTCACATTGCTTATCCTTCAAGCTTCGGCTCGATGAGCCCCTGAAAAATCTCTTCATCTTTTTCTGAAAATTTCTGAAATTTTTAGTAACTTAAAATAAAAGTGAACCAAACTCAACAATATTGATTCAACTACTCCCACAAGTGCCTAGAGGCAATATCATGCATTAGAACTACTTAGAACCATATAAATTTGACATGCAAGCTCAAGAACAGGGTCACCTAAGCAGCAAAAATTTGCAATGAATAAAGTACTAGAACAAAAACTAATTGGACCATTGGAGGAGTCACATACCGAAGAACAATCCTCCAAAGTAGTTTTGTGAATGGAGCTTTGAGTAAGGAGATCGAAAATGGCAGCAAGATGAGCTAGAACTCGGGTTTGAGCTGGTGGGTGATTTTTTCTGGAGCAAGACGAAGTGTGTGGGTGCAAGAATAAGTGGAGGGGACCCACGTGGGGTCCATGAGGCAGGGGCGCCCAAGTGGGGTGGGCGCTCCCTCCACCCTTGTGGGCACGTGGTGGGTCCCCGTGGTGTGTTCTCAGTGCCAATAATTCTTAAATATTCTAGAAAAAATCATATTCATTTTCAGGGCATTTGTTGAACTTTTATTTTCGGGGTATTTTTTATTGCAAGGATAGTTCAGAAAATAGACACAAAATACTATTTTTTTCTTTATTTAATATAAATAACAAAAAGTAAAAAGATGGTACAGAAGGTTGTGCTTTCTAACTTCATCCATCTCATGCTCATCAAAAGGAATCCATTAACAAGGTTGATCAAGTCTTGTTAACAAACTCTTTCCGAATAACATGAAACCGGAGAATTTTCGAATAACACTATGTTACCTCAATGGGGATATGCATGTCCCCAACAATAAGAATATCATATTTCTTCTTGGCAGTAGGAAGAGGAAATTCAAAACCTCCAATAGTAATTGTTGAAATTTTTCCAATAGAATTGATACTGTGGACTTGAGGTTGTTTCCTCGGAAAATGTACTGTATGCTCATTACTGTTAACATGAAAAGTGAAATTGCCTTTGTTGCAATCAATAACAGCCCCTGCAGCATTCAAAAAGGGTCTTCCAAGAATAATGGACATACTATCGTCCTCGGGAATATCAAGAATAATAAAGTCCGTTAAGATAGTAACGTTTGCAACCACAACACACACATCCTCACAAATACCGACAGGTATAGCAGTTATTTATCGGCCATTTGCAAAGATATTTCAGTAGGTGTCAACTTATTCAAATCAAGTCTACGATATAAAGAGAGAGGCATAACACTAACACCGTCTCCAAGATCACATAAAGCGGTTTTAACATAGTTTCTTTTAATAGAGCATGGTATAGTTGGTACTCCGGGATCTCCTAGTTTCTTTGGTATTTCACCCTTAAAAGTGTAATTAGCAAGCATGGTAGAAATTTCAGCCTCCGGTATCTTTCTTTTATTTGTAAAAATATCTTTCATATACTTAGCATAAGGATTCATTTTGATCATATCAGTCAAACGCATACACAAAAAGATAGGTCTAATCATTTCATCAAAGCGCTCAAAATCCTCATCATCCTTTTTCTTGGATGGTTTAGGAGGAAAAGGCATGGGTTTCTGAACCCATGGTTCTCTTTCCTTACCGTGCTTCCTAGCAACAAAGTCTCTCTTATCATAACGTTGATTCTTTGATTGTGGGTTATCAAGATCGACAGTAGGTTCAATCTCTACACCATTATCATTGCTAGGTTGCGCATCAACATGAACATCATCACTAGGTTCATGTTCATTGCCAGATTGTGTTTCAGCATCAGAAATAGAAATATCATTGGGATTCTCAGGTGTGTCAACAACAGGTTCACTAGAAGCATGCAAAGTCCTATCATTTTTCTTCTTCCTCCTCTTAGAAGGACTAGGTGCATCAACATTAATTCTCTGAGAATCTTGCTCAATTCTCTTAGGATGGCCCTCGGGATATAAAGGTTCCTGAGTCATTTTACCCCCTCTAGTCATAACTCTAACAGCATTATCATTTTTCTTATTATTTAATTCATTGAGAAAATCATTTTGACCTTAAGTACTTGTTCTACTTGAGTGGTAACCATAGAAGCATGTTTACTAATAAGTTTAAGTTCACCTTTAACTCTAGACATATAATCACTCAAGTTTTCAATCCTATTAGCATTGCGTTTCAATTTTCTACCAACATAAGCATTGAAGTTTTCTTGTTTAACAATAAAATTATCAAACTCATTTAAGCATTGGATAGTAGACTTATAAGGAGGAATATCACCTTCATCAAATCTATAGAGAAAATTTACCTTTACTACCTGTGTCGGGTTATCAAGACCATTGTCGGTGTCAAAACCGGTGGATCTCAGGTAGGGGGTCCCGAACTGTGCGTCTAGGCCGGATGGTAATAGGAGGCAAGGGACAGGAAGTTTTACCCAGGTTCGGGCCCTCTCAATGGAGGTAAAACCCTATGTCCTGCTTGATTAATATTGATGATATGGGTAGTACAAGAGTAGATCTACCACGAGATCGAGGAGGCTAAACCCTAGAAGCTAGCCTATGGTATGATTATTGTTGTCTATGTTGTCCTACGGACTAAAACCCTCCGGTTTATATAGACACTGGATAGGGTTAGGGTTACATAGAGTCGGTTACAATGGTAGGAGATCTACATATCCGTATCGCCAAGCTTGCCTTCCACGCCAAGGAAAGTCCCTCCCAGACACGGGACGAAGTCTTCAATCTTGTATCTTCATAGTCCAACAGTCCGGCAAAAGGATATAGTCCGGCTGTCCGGACACCCCCTAATCCAGGACTCCCTCAGTAGCCCCCAAACCAGGCTTCAATGACGATGAGTCCGGTGCGCAGATTGTCTTCGGCATTGCAAGCGGGTTCTCCTCCAAATTCCGTGTACCTGTTTGAATAAAGTCTGGTTTCTTGTAGATGTTGCGCTCCTTGGCTTCCACGCCCAATAATGGCCGCTTCCCACATGTCAAACGAATATGAAAAGTCTGAGTGTTTTTACATTCACACCCCTAGCCGCGTAAATGAGCTGCCCTATTTAAGGGGACAAGGATTTAGATCCAATCCACACCTTCTCCCCTCCGCGAGTGTTCATCAGAGCGCATCCGACAAAGGTCCATTCCACCATGGCCAGCCGTCGCAACTCCTCCCCTTGCCCTACCAGCCCTAAGCCTGGATATTGGGAGAGATGTTCCATCCCGCATAGCGAGCTAGTGACACTCCAGACCAAGGGATTTCTCCCCCCGGCCTATATGGTCCCAGTTCGAGTCGGTCTTGCCGTCTACAACGGCGGAGAGCAAGCAGAGAATGCCCCTAATCCCTCCAAAGGAGAGCGGGTGTGCCTCGTCCCTTACTTAATAAGGGGGCTCGGATTTCCAATCCATCCATTTCTCCGGGGGTTGCTGGAGTTCTATGGCCTCCAGCTACATAATCTCACGCCTGCCTCAGTACTGCATATCGCGGGCTTTGTAGCCCTCTGCGAGCTGTTCTTGGGTGTCGAAGCTCATTTCGGACTGTGGAAGGAGCTATTTTGCCTCGTGTCCCGTTCCAAGAAGGGGTCAATGCATCAAGTGGGCGGAGCCAAAGTGTGGCGCATCGCCGGGACCGGATATCTGTCCAGAACCCCAAAGAAGGCGTCCGAAGACTGGCCCTCGGAGTGGTTTTATATAGAAGACGTCCCGCTACCGGATCCTGTCCGGATCGGCCTCCCTGAATTCAATAGTGCTCCCTTAAAGAAGCGCCTAAGCTGGCGCCCACGGAGCCCTCAGAGGGGAGGTGACAGGGACATCATTTACCTGATGGGCCGAATAAGATTGTTAGCCCATTTCAGACTAACCATGATCAGGTGTTATGGCCAAATGCATTATGGGGGGGGGGGGGGGTGCAACCGCTTCAGTATAGAAGCCACCCAATGTGGGACTTCAACGGGGAGGACGACGCCACCCGCTACGGCCGTAAGGGGCCGGATTCAGCTGCCGCTCTACTAAAGATCTTGTCCACTTTGTATAAGGGAGAAGAGGAGGAATTTCTCCGCGTCAACCCTCAGGGTGGATTCTCCATGCACAATCCCCCAAGCTGGGTAAGCGGCCGTATTTACTTGTCCATCCGTTTTGTATTCCCATTGTTAAATATTCAGTCTGACGACTTCAATGCAGGAACTGCGCCAGGCTGTTAAGGAAATAAGCAGCCCTCCTCCACAACTCGAGGACCCCGGACGGTCCCTCGACCCGGCCTCCCAGGAGGATTCGGACATATCTGTGGAGCTGATTGATGGAGTGTTCCATCAATTGAGCAAGGACAACGCCTTGGTGGCCATTACGGCCGATTACCCAGGGCTAATCCTGACCCCCCAGGTACCTGAGGTCGAAGTCCCAGTACCCCGAATAGGTGTCCGCCCACTCGTGTTTAGTTTCCTGATTGCAACCGAACTTTGCAGGGGAGGTATTTAAGGCGGAAGGCCGAACCTGCGGCGACAAGCCAACGAGGGGCCGTATGTTGGGGAACATAGTAATTTCAAAAAAGTTCCTACGCACACGCAAGATCATGGTGATGCATAGCAATGACAGGGGAGAGTGTTGTCTACGTACCCTCGTAGACCGAAGCGGAAGCGTTGACGCAACATAGAGGAAGTAGTCGTACGTCTTCCCGGTCCAACCGAGCCAAGCACCGTTACTCCGGCACCTCCGAGTTCTTGGCACACGTTCAGCTCGATGACGCTCCCCGGGCTCCGATCCAGCAAAGCTTCGGGGAGGAGTTCCGTCAGCACGACGGCGTGGTGACGATCTTGATGTTCAACCGTCGTAGGGCTTCGCCTAAGCACCGCTACAATATGACCGAGGTGGAATATGGTGGAGGGGGGCACCGCACATGGCTAAGGAACGATCACGAAGATCAACTTGTGTGTCCTAGGGTGCCCCCTTGCCCCCGTATATAAAGGAGCCAACGGGAGGGGGCGGCCGACCAAGGAGGGCGCGCCAAGGGGGAGTCCTACTCCCATCGGGAGTAGGACTCCCTTCTTTCCTAGTTGGAGAAGGAGAAGTGGGAAAGAGGAGGAAGAGGGAAAGGAAAGGGGGGCGGGGCGCCGCCCCCCTCTCCTTGTCCTATTCGGACTAGGGAGGGGAGGGGTGCGCGGCCACCTCTTGCCTCCTTTCCTCTTCTCCCTTAGGGCCCATGTAGGCCCAATAACCCCCGGGGGGTTCCGGTAACCCCCCGGTACTCCGGTAAAATCCCGATTTCACCCGAAACGATTCCGATATCCAAATATAGGCTTCCAATATATCGATCTTTATGTCTCGACCATTTCGAGACTCCTCGTCATGTCCATGATCACATCCGGGACTCTGAACAACCTTTGGTACATCAAAATACATAAACTCATAATGAAACTGTCATCGTAACGTTAAGCGTGTGGACCCTACGGTTCGAGAACAATGTAGACATGACCGAGACACGTCTCCGGTCAATAACCAATAGCGGAACCTGGATGCTCATATTGGTTCCTACATATTCTACGAAGATCTTTATCGGTCAGACCGCATAACAACATATGTTGTTCCCTTTGTCATCGGTATGTTACTTGCCTGAGATTCGATCGTCGGTATCTCAATACCTAGTTCAATCTCATTACCGACAAGTCTCTTTACTCGTTCCGTAATACATCATCTCACAACTAACTCATTAGTTGCAATGCTTGCAAGGCTTATGTGATGTGCATTACCGAGAGGGCCCAGAGATACCTCTCTGACAATCGGAGTGACAAATCCTAATCTCGAAATACGCCAACCCAACATGTACCTTTGGAGACACCTGTCGAGCACCTTTATAATCACCCAGTTACGTTGTGACGTTTGGTAGCACACAAAGTGTTCCTCCGGCAAACGGGAGTTGCATAATCTCATAGTCATAGGAACATGTATAAGTCATGAAGAAAGCAATAGCAACATACTAAACGATCGGGTGCTAAGCTAATGGAATGAGTCATGTCAATCAGATCATTCACCTAATGATGTGATCCTGTTAATCAAATAACAACTCTTTGTCCATGGTTAGGAAACATAACCATCTTTGATTAACGAGCTAGTCAAGTAGAGGCATACTAGTGACACTCTATTTGTCTATGTATTCACACATGTATTATGTTTCCAGTTAATACAATTCTAGCATGAATAATAAACATTTATCATGATATAAGGAAATAAATAATAACTTTATTATTGCCTCTAGGGAATATTTCCTTCAGTCTCCCACTTGCACTAGAGTCAATAATCTAGATTACACAGTAATGATTCTAACACCCATGGAGCCTTGGTGCTGATCATGTTTTGCTCGTGGAAGAGGCTTAGTCAACGGGTCTGCTACATTCAGATCCGTATGTATCTTGCAAATCTCTATGTCTCCCACCTGGGCTAGATCCCGGATGGAATTGAAGCGTCTCTTAATGTGCTTGGTTCTCTTGTGAAATCTGGATTCCTTTGCCAAGGCAATTGCACCAGTATTGTCACAAAAGATTTTCATTGGACCCGATGCACTAGGTATGACACCTAGATCGGATATGAACTCCTTCATCCAGACTCCTTCATTTGCTGCTTCTAAAGCAGCTATGTATTCCGCTTCACACGTAGATCCCGCCACGACGCTTTGTTTAGAACTGCGCCAACTGACAGCTCCACCGTTTAATGCAAACACGTATCCGGTTTGTGATTTAGAATCGTCCGGATCAGTGTCAAAGCTTGCATCAACGTAACCATTTATGATGAGCTCTTTGTCACCTCCATAAACGAGAAACATATCCTTAGTCCTTTTCAGGTATTTCAGGATGTTCTTGACCACTGTCTAGTGATCCACTCCTGGATTACTTTGGTACCTCCCTACTAGACTTATAGCAAGGCACACATCAGGTCTGGTACACAACATTGCATACATGATAGAGCCTATGGCTGAAGCATAGGGAACATCTTTCATTTTCTCTCTATCTTCTGCAGTGGTCGGGCATTGAGTCTTACTTAACTTCACACCTTGTAACACAGGCAAGAACCCTTTCTTTGCTTGATCCATTTTGAACTTCTTCAAAACTTTGTCAAGGTATGTGCTTTGTGAAAGTCCAATTAAGCGTCTTGATCTATCTCTATAGATCTTAATGCCTAATATGTAAGCAGCTTCACCGAGGTCTTCCATTGAAAAACTCTTATTCAAGTATCCCTTTATGCTATCCAGAAATTCTATATCATTTCCAATTAGTAATATGTCATCCACATATAATATTAGAAATGCTACAGAGCTCCCACTCACTTTCTTGTAAATACAGGCTTCTCCAAAAGTCTGTATAAAACCAAATGCTTTGATCACACTATCAAAGCATTTATTCCAACTCCGAGAGGCTTGCACCAGTCCATAAATGGATCGCTGGAGCTTGCACACTTTGTTAGCTCCCTTTGGATCGACAAAACCTTCTGGTTGCATCATATACAACTCTTCTTCCAGAAATCCATTCAGGAATGCGGTTTTGACATCCATTTGCAAAATTTCATAATCATAAAATGCGGCAATTGCTAACATGATTCAGACAGACTTAAGCATCGCTACGGGTGAGAAGGTCTCATCGTAGTCAATCCCTTGAACTTGTCGAAAACCTTTTGCAACAAGTCGAGCTTTGTAGACAGTAACATTACTGTCAGTCTCAGTCTTCTTCTTGAAGATCCTTTTATTCTCAATTGCTTGCCGATCATCGGGCAAGTCAACCAAAGTCCACACTTTGTTCTCATACATGGATCCCATCTCAGATTTCATGGCTTCAAGCCATTTTGCGGAATCTGGGCTCACCATCGCTTCTTCATAGTTCGTAGGTTCATCATGATCTAGTAGCATGACTTCCAGAACAGGATTACCGTACCACTCTGGTGCGGATCTTACTCTGTTTGATCTACGAGGTTCAGTAGCAACTTGATCTGAAGTTCTATGATCATCATCATTAACTTCCTGACTAATTGGTTTAGGTGTCACAGAAACCGGTTTCTGTGATGTACTACTTTCCAATAAGGGAGAAGGTACAGTTACCTCATCAAGTTCTACTTTCCTCCCACTCACTTATTTCGAGAGAAACTCCTTCTCTAGAAAGGATCCATTTTTAGCAACGAATGTCTTGCCTTCGGATCTGTGATAGAAGGTGTACCCAACAGTCTCCTTTGGGTATCCTATGAAGACACATTTCTCCGATTTGGCTTCGAGCTTATCAGGTTGAAGCTTTTTCACATAAGCATCACAGCCCCAAACTTTAAGAAACGACAACTTTGGTTTCTTGCCAAACCATAGTTCATAAGGCGTCGTCTCAACGGATTTTGATGGTGCCCTATTTAACGTGAATGCGGCCGTCTCTAAAGCATAACCCCAAAACGATAGCGGTAAATTTGTAAGAGACATCATAGGTCGCACCATATCAAGTAAAGTACGATTATGACGTTCGAACACACCATTACGTTGTGGTGTTCCGAGTGGCGTGAGCTGCGAAACTATTCCGCATTGTTTCAAATGTAGACCAAACTCGTAACTCAAATATTCTCCTCCACGATCAGATCGTAGAAACTTTATTTTCTTGTTACGATGATTTTCAACTTCACTCTGAAATTCTTTGAACTTTTCAAATGTTTCAGACTTATGCTTCATTAAGTAGATATACCCATATATGCTTAAATCATCTGTGAAGGTGAGAAAATAACGATATCCGCCACGAGCCTCAACATTCATCGGACCACATACATCTGTATGTATGATTTCCAACAAATCTGTTGCTCTCTCCATAGTACCGGAGAACGGCGTTTTAGTCATCTTGCCCATGAGGCACGGTTCGCAAGTACAAAGTGATTCATAATCAAGTGGTTCCAAAAGTCCATCAGTATGGAGTTTCTTCATGCGCTTTACACCGATATGACCTAAGCGGTAGTGCCACAAATAAGTTGCACTATCATTATCAACTCTGCATCTTTTGGCTTCAACATTATGAATATGTGTATCACTACTATCGAGATTCATCAAAAATAGACCACTCTTCAAGGGTGCATGACCATAAAAGATATTACTCATATAAATAGAACAACCATTATTCTCCGATTTAAATGAATAACCGTCTCGCATCAAACAAGATCCAGATATAATGTTCATGCTCAATGCTGGCACCAAATAACAATTATTTAGGTCTAATACTAATCCCGAAGGTAGATTTAGAGGTAGCGTGCCGACCGCGATCACATCGACTTTGGAACCATTTCCCACGCGCATCGTCACCTCGTCCTTTGCCAGTGTTCGCTTAATCCGTAGTCCCTGTTTCGAGTTGCAAATATTAGCAACAGAACCAGTATCAAATACCCAGGTGCTACTGCGAGCTATAGTAAGGTACACATCAATAACATGTATATCACATATACCTTTGTTCACCTTGCCATCCTTCTTATCCGCCAAATACTTGGGGCAGTTCCGCTTCCAGTGACCAGTCTGCTTGCAGTAGAAGCACTCAGTTTCAGGCTTAGGCCCAGACTTGGGTTTCTTCTCCTGAGTAGCAACATGCTTGCTGTTCTTCTTGAAATTCCCCTTCTTCTTCCCTTTGCCCTTTTTCTTGAAACTAGTGGTCTTGTTGACCATCAACACTTGATGCTCCTTCTTGATTTCTACCTCCGCAGCCTTTAGCATTGCGAAGAGCTCGGGAATTGTCTTATCCATCCCTTGCATATTATAGTTCATCACGAAGCTCTTGTAGCTTGGTGGAAGTGATTGGAGAATTCTGTCAATGACGCTATCATCCGGAAGATTAACTCCCAGTTGAATCAAGTGATTACAATACCCAGACATCTTGAGTATATGCTCACTGACAGAACTATTCTCCTCCATCTTGCAGCTATAGAATTTATTGGAGACTTCATATCTCTCAATCCGGGCATTCTGCTGGAATATTAACTTCAACTCCTGGAACATCTCATATGCCCCATGACGTTCAAAACGTCATTGAAGTCCCGGTTCTAAGCCGTAAAGCATGGCACATTGAACTATCCAGTAGTCATTAGCTTTGCTCTGCCAGACGTTCTTAACGTCGTCAGTTGCATCAGCAGTAGGCCTGGCACCCAGCGGTGCTTCCAGGACGTAACTCTTCTGTGCAGCAATGAGGATAATCCTCAAGTTACGGACCCAGTCCGTGTAATTGCTACCATCATCTTTCAACTTTGCTTTCTCAAGGAACGCATTAAAATTAAACGGAACAACAACACGGGCCATCTATCTACAATCAACATAAACAAGAAATATACTATCAGGGACTAAGTTCATGATAAATTTAAGTTCAATTAATCATATTACTTAAGAACTCCCACTTAGATAGACATCCCTCTAATCATCTAAGTGATCACGTGATCCAAATCAACTAAACCATAACCGATCATCACGTGAAATGGAGTAGTTTTCAATGGTGAACATCGCTATGTTGATCATATCTACTATATGATTCACGCTCGACCTTTCAATCTCAGTGTTCTGAGGCCATATCTGCATATGCTAGGCTCGTCAAGTTTAACCTGAGTATTCTGCGTGTGCAAAACTGGCTTGCACCCGTTGTAGATGGACGTAGAGCTTATCACACCCGATCATCACGTGGTGTCTGGGCACGACGAACTTTGGCAACAATGCATACTCAGGGAGAACACTTTTTATCTTGAAATTTAGTGAGAGATCATCTTATAATGCTACCGTCAATCAAAGAAAGATAAGATGCATAAAAGATAAACATCACATGCAATCAATATAAGTGATATGATATGGCCATCATCATCTTGTGCTTGTGATCTCCATCTCCGAAGCACCATCATGATCACCATCGTCACCGGCGCGACACCTTGATCTCCATCGTAGCATCATTGTCGTCTCGCTAATCTTATGCTTCTACAACTATCGCTACCGCTTAGTGATAAAGTAAAGCATTACAGGGCGATTGCATTGCATACAATAAAGCGACAACCATATGGCTCCTGCCAGTTGCCTATAACTTGGTTACAAAACATGATCATCTCATACAATAAAATTTAGCATCATGCCTTGACCATATCACATCACAACATGCCCTGCAAAAACAAGTTAGACGTCCTCTACTTTGTTTGTTGCAAGTTTTATGTGGCTGCTACGGGCTTAAGCAAGAACCAATCTTACCTACGCATCAAAACCACAACGATAGTTTGTCAAGTTGGTGTTGTTTTAACCTTCGCAAGGACCGGGCGTAGCCACACTCGGTTCAACTAAAGTTGGAGAAACTGACACCCGCCAGCCACCCTTGTGCAAAGCACGGCGGTAGAACCAGTCTCGCATAAGCGTACGCGTAATGTCTGTCCAGGCCGCTTCATCCAACAATACCGCCGAACCAAAGTATGACAAGCTGGTAAGCAGTATGACTTATATCGCCCACAACTCACTTGTGTTCTACTCGTGCATATAACATCAAACCATAAAACCTAGGCTCGGATGCCACTGTTGGGGAACGTAGTAATTTCAAAAAAATTCCTACGCACACGCAAGATCATGGTGATGCATAGCAACAAGAGGGGAGAGTGTTGTCTACATACCCTCGTAGACCAAAGCAGAAGCATTGACGCAATGTAGAGGAAGTAGTCATACGTCTTCCCGGTCCAACCGATCCAAGCACCGTTACTCCGGCACCTCCGAGTTCTTGGCACACGTTTAGCTCGATGACGCTCCCCGGGCTCCGATCCAGCAAAGCTTCGGGGAGGAGTTCCGTCAGCACGACGGCGTGGTGACGATCTTGATGTTCAACCGTCGCAGGGCTTCGCCTAAGCACCGCTACAATATGACCGAGGTGGAATATGGTGGAGGGGGGCACCGCACACGGCTAAGGAACGATCACGAAGATCAACTTGTGTGTCCTAGGGTGCCCCCTTGCCCCCGTATATAAAGGAGCCAAGGGGAGGGGGCGGCCGGCCAAGGAGGGCGCGCCAAGGGGGAGTCCTACTCCCGAGTCCTACTCCCATCGGGAGTAGGACTCCCTTCTTTCCTAGTTGGAGAAGGAGAAGTGGGAAAGAGGAGGAAGAGGGAAAGGAAAGGGGGGGCGGCGCCCCCTCTCCTTGTCCTATTTGGACTAGGGAGGGGAGGGGCGCGCGGCCACCTCTTGCCTCCTTTCCTCTTCTCCCTTAGGGCCCATGTAGGCCCAATAACCCTCGGGGGGGTTCCGGTAACCCCCCGGTACTCCGGTAAAATCCCGATTTCACTCGGAACGATTCCGATATCCAAATATAGGCTTCCAATATATCGATCTTTATGTCTCGACCATTTCGAGACTCCTCGTCATGTCCATGATCACATCCGGGACTCCGAACAACCTTCGGTACATCAAAATACATAAACTCATAATGAAACTATCATCGTAACGTTAAGCGTGCGGATCCTACGGTTCAAGAACAATGTAGACATGACTGAGACACGTCTCCGGTCAATAACCAATAGCGGAACCTGGATGCTCATATTGGTTCCTACATATTCTACGAAGATCTTTATCAGTCAGACCGCATAACAACATATGTTGTTCCCTTTGTCATCGGTATGTTACTTGCCCGAGATTCGATCGTCGGTATCTCAATACCTAGTTCAATCTCGTTACCGGCAAGTCTCTTTACTCGTTCCGTAATACATCATCTCACAACTAACTCATTAGTTGCAATGCTTGCAAGGCTATGTGATGTGCATTACCGAGAGGGCCCAGAGATACCTCTCCGACAATCGGAGTGACAAATCCTAATCTCGAAATACGCCAACCCAACTTGTAGATTTGGAGACACCTGTAGAGCACCTTTATAATCACCCAGTTACGTTGTGACGTTTGGTAGCACACAAAGTGTTCCTCCGGCAAACGGGAGTTGCATAATCTCATAGTCATAGGAACATGTATAAGTCATGAAGAAAGCAATAGCAACATACTAAACGATTGGGTGCTAAGCTAATGGAATGGGTCATGTCAATCAGATCATTCACCTAATGATGTGATCCCGTTAATCAAATAACAACTCTTTGTCCATGGTTAGGAAACATAACCATCTTTGATTAACGAGCTAGTCAAGTAGAGGCTTACTAGTGACACTCTGGTTGTCTATGTATTCACACATGTATTATATTTCCGGTTAATACAATTCTAGCATGAATAATAAACATTTATCATGATATAAGGAAATAAATAATAACTTTATTATTGCCTCTAGGGCATATTTCCTTCACCGTAGGGCCCCGCGGGCAGAAAAGAAGTGCAGTCCGGACCGAGGCATCAGCGCAAAGGTATGGTGCGCCCCCTTATCCCAGGTGTTATACCTTCGAGGCATATTGACACTCGCGCTCTTTTCAGGACAAAGAGACCTCGCCGGACTACATCCGGAGAGGCTGCCAATCGCGCCTCCACCAGCCAGGATCCAAAGCCTAGTCAGGAGGCGGAGGCGAATGCAAGGCGGGCGCCAGACGCTCCTCCGACGGAGGATGTGGACGGGTTGTCTGCCACCAACTCTGAAGTGGAGAGTGCCATGAACCACAGGCATCGCCGGACAATTCTTCGCGACGCTTGTTTCTCCCAAGGGGCGTTAGATGCCTTCAACTTGGGAGATGCGTACCTCCGTGCCGCTCAAAATGGTCTAGCCAGAGCCGCGGAGCAGTATGTAAAAGACATATGGGTAAGAAAATTCTGGTAATTATATGTATATACCAGTAGCCCCCGAGACTTGAAACAGTTAGAATAACTGATTTAAGGATCATTTGTGATGCAGGTTCTTATAGAAAAGAATTCCCTACTGTCCAAGGAGCTGGAAGAGTGCAAAGCCCAACTTGAGGCCACACTAGCCGCGGCAGGGGAGCCCAAGGAGACCCCCTCTGGTAATATGCACTTCGAAAGATAAGTATTTTGCGAAGCACGGCTTTGGTGCGAATCTGACAAATGAAATTGCAGATGGCGCCGGATTAAATCCGGAACGGCAACACCTCCTACGCCAGCTAAAGGCTGGTGATAAGGTGCTGACAAAGGTGAGGCGGGAGAAGAACGATCTCCAAGATGCCAACACCAAGCTGGGCGTCGAGCTGAAAGATGTTCGTGCCCAGCTGTCAGACTCCGTGAAGGAGAATCAACGGCTTCGGCGCGGCATATTAGGAAGTGCTTGAACGAACCTTTGAATGAAAGTTCGGTGGGGAAGTCGACTAACAGAGCAATGTCTGTAGGTGTGCTAACAGGTCGTCCTGCAGAGGAGATGCCCGGTTCTACGGGTGACCTTCTTCCCGAGCTCTCGCAACTGCTCGATCGAGTTCGGCAGGCGATGCAAGGCGTCGCCCAGGCCCTGTGGCCATCCGTCTCCATGCCTGAAGGTCTTGGAGAGCTTGTGGAGAAGATAAAGGGAGCACGGTGGCGCTTCCGATTGTGGAAGATATCAGCCTACCGTCAAGGCGCTAGGGAGGCCTGGGCCATGGTGAAGACGCGATACGCAAAGGCTGACCCCAACCACATGGCCGAGGTCGGTCCTGTAGGGCCCGATGGGAAGGAGATACCTGTAAGCTTAGTATACGGCCAAGTAGAGTTGGCTGCAAAGTATTCCCATCAGGACTGTAAATTAGACAGCCTGTTAGATGGTATTGAAGAGGAATACAACTAGTCAAAATGACTATGTAATTTAATTGACATTTATAATGCCTTCTAGCCGGATTGTAGATCATTTGTCATGGCCGACCTTTTCGCTTCAGCCTCGGGACCTGACGGTCTGGAGTGTGTCCGAATTCCCATGCGGTTATATAGGAACCGGGGAATGCATGGAGACCAGGCGTAGGGGTCATTAGGGCTTGAACAGACAAGTGCCCGACTAGTTATGTTATATTACATGGTTAGTAAGAAACATCTTCCAGGGAGAATAGTTCCGTTAGGGGCTCCTTTCCCTGGGAGGCATGCCCTAAGGTGCATGTCCATGCTGCAAAAAGAAACGCAGGAAAAACATCTGGGGGTGTATAGATAAAAAAAAAAGATCATCTTTAGTTCACCGACCGAATATTCCCTTAAGAACGCTAGCTTTTGGCTTCACCCAGTCTGAGGTACACGTCCGGCTGACCCGGCAACAATCGGGAACGTAGGGGTAAGCACAGGAGCCAGACACCCAGCTTGGCCAAAACTTAAGTCATATCGATGCATATAATGGTGAATAAAAGGTACATGCGGAAGTGTGACACATGTGTTGGGCATGAAGCCCGTATGAATAAGCTTCTGTTTAAAGAAGCCCCCAGGTTTAATGAGCGCGGATAGCGCGTCACTTTTATGAGCCTTTAGAGGCTATAAGAGAGAGAGAAGAAGAGAAATGTAAGATAGAAAATATATAAAAAAGTGGACAGAGGAAGGAGACGAACACAGAGTCCGGCGCTAGGCATAGAATCTTCGGAGACGGGCTGCGTTCCATGGGTTTGGCTCGAGTCGGTTATCCGATGCATCCCGCAGGCGGTACGCTCCACCAGTCAGGACGTGGTCAATTATGAAGGGACCCTCCCACTTGGGCTTGAGTTTGTCCTGTTTCTTGTCCGGTAGTCGTAGAACTAATTCGCCAACGTTGTAATTTTTGGCCCATACTTCTTTGCTTTGGTATCTTTGAGCCTGCTGTTGATAGAATGCGGAACGGGCTTTTGCCACGTCACGCTCCTCCTCCAATGCGTCCAAGCTGTCCTGCCGATCGAGTTCGGCTTCTCTTTCTTCGTACGCACTCGAGGTGAGTCATGAATTATGTCGCAAGGCAAAACTGCCTCTGCGCCGTACACCATAAAGAATGGTGTGTATCTGGTGGTGCGATTCGGCGTGGTCCGCGGCCCCCAGAGCACGGAGTCGAGCTCCTCTACCCAGTGTGTGTTAGATTCCTTGAGGGACCACACTAATCTGGGTTTGATGCCGCTCATGATAAGACCATTCGCATGTTTGACCTGGCCGTTAGTTTGTGGGTGATAGACGGAAGCATAATCGAGCTTGATGCCCATGTTTTTACACCAGAGTTTTACCTCGTCGGCCGTGCAGTTCATGTCGTTAACAGTGATGATGCTATGGGGGACGCCGTAACAGTGTACAACCCCGGATATAAAGTCTATCACCGGTCCGGATTCGGCCGTCTTAATAGGCTTGGCTTCTATCCATTTGGTGAACTTATCCACCATGACCAGTAAGTATTTTTGCTTGTGGGTTCCGCCTTTAAGGGGTCCAACCATGTCAAGCCCCCAGACCGCGAAGGGCCAAGTAATGGGGATAGTTTGGAGGGCGGTGGGTGGCATAATGGCTTTGGTTTGCAAAGAGCTGGCAACCGGTGCATCCTTGGACTAAGTCCTGAGCGTCTGCCCGGGCCGTCGGCCAATAAAAGCCTGTACGGAAGGCCTTGCTTCCAAGGGACCAGGTTGCAGCGTGATGACCGCCGAGTCCGGCATGAATTTCAGCCAGGAGGTTCCGCCCCTCCTCTTCGGAGATGCACCTTTGAAGGACTCCGGTAGTGCTTTTCTTATAAAGCTCTGCCTCGTGGACTCTGTAGGCTTTAGATCGCCGCACTATGCAGCGTGCCTCATTTTGGTCCTCGGGGAGTTCCTGCCTAGTAAGGTAGGCGAGGAATGGTTCTGTCCACGGGGTGATGACGGCCATTATTACGTGGGCTGAAGGTGTTATTTCATTGGCAGAGCCTCCGATTGTGTCAGAATGTTCGGTGTCGGGCAGTGCGGTTGGGTCCGGGCTGTTATTGTTCGGCTCCCCTTCCCATACTACGGATGGCTTGAACAACCTTTCCAAGAAGATGTTGGGGGGGACTACATCGTGTTTTGCGCCGATGTGTGCCAGGATATCTGCCGCCTGATTATTTTCCCGGGCTATATGGTGAAATTCAAGCCCCTCGAACTGAGCTGACATTTTTAGGATGGTGTTGCAGTAAGCTGCCATTTTTGGATCCTTGGCATCGAAGTCTCCATTTATTTGGGATATTGCGAGGTTCGAGTCCCCGCGCACCTCTAGGCGTTGGATGCCCATGGATACTGCCATCCGGAGACCATGTAAAAGGGCCTCATATTCGGCTACATTGTTGGAGTCCGTGTACATAATCTGTAGTACGTATTGAACTGTGTCTCTTGTGGGGGATGTCAAAATGACGCCATCCCCCAGTCCGGCCAACATCTTGGAGCCGTCGAAATGCATGATCCAATTTGAATATGTGTCATATTCTTTAGGGAGTTCGGCCTCCGTCCATTCTGCGACAAAGTCGGCCAAGACTTGCGATTTGATGGCTCGTCGTGGCTTATAAGTTATGTCGAACGGGAGGAGCTCAATGGCCCATTTTGCGATCCGGCCCGTTGCGTCACGGTTGTTTATAATATCGTTTAGTGGTACTTCTGAGGCTACTGTTATTGAACACTCTTGAAAGTAGTGTCGTAGCTTCCGGGATGCCATGAATACCGCGTACGCAATCTTTTGATAATGCGGGTACTGTGATTTGCAGGGAGTGAGGACAGTGGACACGTAGTAGACCGGCTTTTGAAGGGGGAATTTGTGTCCGTCCGCTTCTCGTTCAACAACGAGTACTGCGCTTACAACCTGATGTGTTGCTGCAATGTATAATAGCATTGGTTCGCCAATGTTTGGCGCGGCCAGGACTGGGTTTGTTGCCAGTATGGCTTTTATTACGTTGAGTCCGGCCGTGGCTGCATCCGTCCATTTGAAGTGTTCGGTGCACCGAAGGAGGCGGTAAAGGGGTAGGGCCTTTTCTCCCAAGCGGGAGATAAAGCGGCTTAGAGCCGCCACGCATCCGGTTAACTTTTGTATTTGTTTGAGGTCCTTTGGGATATCCAGTTGCGACAGAGCTCGGATCTTGGCTGGACTTGCTTCAATTCCTCTACATGATACTATGAAGCCCAAGAGCTTTTCGGCTGGAACGCCGAAAACGCATTTTTCCGGGTTGAGCTTGATGTCGTATGTTCGGAGGTTATCAAATGTGAGCCTCAAGTCGTCTACTAGAGATTCAACATGTCTTGTTTTGACGACCACATCAACTACATATGCCTCCACTGTTTCGCCAATCTGGCTTGCCAGACATGTCTGAATCATGCACTGATATGTTGCGCCGGCGTTTGTGAGCCCGAAGGGCATTGTGTTGAAGCAGAATGGCCGGTATGGTGTGATAAATGCCGTTGCGGCTTGGTCTGGTTCTGCCATCTTAATTTGATGGTAGCCAGAATATGCGTCGAGGAAACACAACGAATCGTGTCCTGCGGTAGCGTCGATAATTTGATCGATGCGGGGGAGGGGGAAGGGATCCTTTGGACAAGCCTTGTTAAGGTCTTTAAAATCAACACACAGGCGCCAGGATTTGTCCTTCTTCGGTACCATCACCAGGTTTGCTAGCCAGTCCGGATGTTTTATATCTCTGATGAATCCGGCCTCCAATAGCTTTGCTAGCTCCTCTCCCATGGCCTGTCTCTTAGGTTCAGAAAAACGCCGAAGAGCCTGTTTGACAGGTTTGAATCCTGCTTGGATATTTAAGCTATGCTCGGCCAGCCTGCGTGGGATTCCTGGCATGTCTGAAGGGTGGCAGGCGAAAATGTCCCAGTTCTCTCGTAGGAACTCTCGCAATGCGGCGTCGACATTAGGGTTTAACTGTGCCCCGATGGAAGCTGTTTTATTGGGGTCCGTTGGATGGACTTGGAATTTGACTATTTCCTCCGCCGGTTTAAAGGAGGTGGACTTGGATCTTTTGTCGAGTACCACATCGTCCCTATTCACCATAGAGCGCAGCGCAGTTAGCTCCTCAGCCGCTAGGGCTTCGGATAGTGCCTCGAGGGCCAGTGCGGCTGTCTTGTTTTCGGCGCGGAGTGCTATGTCCGGATCACTAGCGAGAGTGATGATTCCGTTAGGCCCGGGCATCTTGAGCTTCATGTATCCGTAATGGGGTATTGCTTGGAAGACTGTAAACGCTTCCCTCCCTAGTAGAGCGTGATAACCGCTGCTGAACGGAGCCACCTGGAACGTGACCTCTTCGGACCTGTAATTATCCGGCATGCCAAACACCACATCTAGTGTGATTTTTCCTGTACAGCGCGCTTCCCGACTGGGGATTATTCCTCTAAAAGTTGTGCTGCTTCGCTCAATGAGGTTCCAGTCTATTTCCATTTTTTGAAGGGTCTCCTCATAAATGAGGTTCAATCCGCTGCCGCCGTCCATGAGTACCTTGGTAAGATGAAAGCCATCCACTATTGGACTGAGGACCAATGCGGCTGGTGCTCGGGCTGTTCGGGATTTAGGTTCATCACTAGCGTTAAAGGTAATAGCCGTGTCACTCCATGGGTTTATTGTTGCTACTTGGTAGACTTCGGCAAGGCTGCGGAGTGTCATTTTTCGCATATTATTTGATGCGAAAGTCTCGAAGACTGTTAATACCGTATTGGTGTCTCTGGGGTGGCTTTCTGTGGCCTCCGGAATTAGGAGATTTTTGCCAATTTTGGCCACTTGCCCGAGTATCCAACATGCTCTAAGGCTGTGAGTTGGTGTGGCGTCCTCTGTACTGTGAATTTTACAGGGTCCATTAAGCCATCCTTCCAGTACGGTTCCATGCCCTATAGAGGGTTTTTGCTTTTTAGTGCTTGACCCGGGTGACTGGTTATGATGCACCCTTTTATTTCGGACTCGGTTTGTATTCAGGGCCAGATTGTCCCAAAATTTTATTTCGGTTTTCCAGGCGCTTTCCATCGCACAGTATTTTCGTACAATGGACGCCAAGTCAGCGAAGCGTGTAATATCACGGCGACTTATGGCATTGAGTATTCCCTTGTCCATGCAATTATTGCAGAAGATTGAGATTGCGTCTTCCTCGCGGCAATCCCTTAGCCTGTTCTTAACCAGGAGGAATCTGGCCTAGTAATGATGTACTGTTTCATCGGGTTCTTGCCTGATTTTGGATAGATCGCTTATGTTGGGGTGGGTGGGTGGAATTCAATCCGAAGCCTCACCCCATCTAAGGCTCAGAGGCCGAGGAATTTCCGAACTCGAAAATTTGGATTCCTGGATGTTGTCCAATGAATCCAGCCCGTCGCCTGACTCTAAATTCAGGTCTTGAGTGATATCCTCCCCTCCGCGGGTATCCAGCTTGGAGGGATCCGGAATCCGGACGTAGCGAGTTTTTAAGATAGATGAAGGGTCACCGCACTGTCCCTCTACCACGGCAACGTGATGGGTGACTTGGGGAGAGTTAATCTCTCTCAGATCGGGTTTAGGCCCAATCTGGTCGTAATCCGTGGCGACTCCCAGGGCGGCGAAGTGATCCAAGAGCTCGTTTATGGAGGAGAGCTCCATTGGATCTAACTGCTCGGCGAGTTCCGAGCTGACATGAAGATTGTTTTCGATGGCTCGAGAGGTCATCATCGGCGCAGAAGCCGAACAGGCGGTCATAAGAAAACCACCTAGCTGGAGGGTTTGGCCGACAGCCAAAGCTCCCTTAGCAACGGTGCCGTCTTTAAAGACGGGGCGAGGCATCCTTCCTGATGGCGACGACACAGAGGAACTCTCAATGAAAGCACCAATATCGGTGTCAAAACCGGCGGATCTCGGGTAGGGGGTCCCGAACTGTGTGTCTAGGCCGGATGGTAACAGGAGGCAAGGGACACGGAGTTTTACCCAGGTTCGGGCCCTCTCGATGGAGGTAAAACCCTACATCCTGCTTGATTAATATTGATGGTATGGGTAGTACAAGAGTAGATCTACCATGAGATCGAGGAGGCTAAACCCTAGAAGCTAGCCTATGGTATGATTATTGCTGTCTATGTTGTCCTACAGAGTAAAACCCTCCGGTTTATATAGACACCGGATAGGGTTAGGGTTACATAGAGTCGGTTACAATGGTAGGAGATCTACATATCCGTATCGCCAAGCTTGCCATCCACGCCAAGGAAAGTCCCTCCCAGACACGGGACGAAGTCTTCAATCTTGTATCTTCATAGTCCAACAGTCCGGCCAAAGGATATAGTCCGGCTGTCTGGACACCCCCTAATCCAGGACTCCCTCAACCATGTATTTCTTCAATAGGTGGTAAATTCTTAACATTTTCAGCTTTAATACCTTTTTATTTCATAGATTTCTTTGCCTCTTGCATATCTTCAGGACTGAGAAATAGAATACCCCTTTTCTTCGGAGTTGGCTTAGGAGTTGATTCAGGAAGCGTCCAATTATTTTCATTTGTCAACATATTATTCAATAGCAATTCAGCTTGATCAACAGTTCTTTCCCAGAAAACACAACCAGCACAACTATCCAAGTAATCTCTGGAAGCATCGGTTAGTCCATTATAGAAGATATCAAGTATTTCATTCTTCTTAAGAGGATGATCCCGCAAAGCATTAAGTAATCGGAGAAGCCTCCCCCAAGCTTGTGGGAGACTCTCTTCTTCAATTTGCACAAAATTATATATTTCCCTTAAAGCAGCTTGTTTCTTATGAGCGGGGAAATATTTAGCAGAGAAGTAATAAATCATATCCTGGGGACTATGCACACAACCAGGATCAAGATAATTAAACCATGTTTTAGCATCACCCTTTAATGAGAACGGAAATAACTTAAGGATATAATAATAGCGAGTTTTCTCATCATTAGTGAATATGGTGGCTATATCATTTAATTTAGTAAGATGCGCCACAACAGTTTCAGATTCATATCCATAAAAAGGATCAGATTCAACCAAAGTAATTAACTCAGGATCGACAGAGAAATCATAATCCTTATCAGTAATAAAGATAGGTGAAGTAGCAAAAGCAGGGTCATATTTCATTCTAGCATTCAACGATTTTTCTTTCAGCTTAGCTAATAATTTCTTAAGATCATATCTATCATTACAAGCTAAGAAGTCTCTAGCAGTTCTTTCATCCATAACATAACCCTCGGGGACAATAGGAGATTCACATCTAGGGGGAGAATCTTCATCATCACTTTCATCAATATTATCAGATTCAATAATTTCATTCTCTCCAGCCCTAGCAAGTTGTTCATCAAGAAATTCACCTAATGGCACAGTAGTATCAAGCATAGGAGTAGTTTCATCATAAATATCACTCATAGCGGAAGTGGCATCATCAATAACATGCGAGCTATCACCTAATTCTATTGAATAATATGTTGACAAATGAAAATAATTGGACACCTCCAGAGCCAATTCCTGAGCCTATTCCCAAACCAACTCCGAAGAAGAGGGGTATTCTATTTCTCAGTCCTGAAGATATGCAAGAGGCAAAGAAATCTATGAAAGAAAAAGGTATTAAAGCTGAAGATGTTAAGAATTTACCTCTTATTGAAGAAATATGTGGTCTTAATTTACCGCCTATTGAAGAAACATATGATCTTAATCCTTCACCTATTGAAGAAACTCATGGTCTTGATAACCCGACACAGGTAGTAAAGATAAATTCTCTCTATAGATATGATAAAGCTGAAATCCCATTTACTAAGTTTGCTAGCCCATGCTTAGATGAGTTTGATAAATTTATGGCTAAGCAAGAAGATTTTAATGCTTATTTCGGTAGACAATTGAAATACAATTCAAATATGCTCGAACACTTGGGTGATTATATGGCTAATGTCAAAGGTGAACTTAAACTTATTAGTAAACATGGTTCTATGGTTACCACTCAAGTAGAACAAGTACTTAAAGCTCAAAATGATTTGCTCAATGAATTGAATAGTAAAAATAATGATAATGATGTTAGAGTTATGACTAGAGGTGGTAGAATGACTCAGGAACCTTTGTATCCTGAAGGCCATCCTAAGAGAGTTGAGTAAGATTCTCAGAGAAATAATATAGATGCACCTAGTTCTTCTAAAAGGAAGAAAAAGAAAAATGATAGGACTTCGCATGCTTCTAGTGATCCTATTGTTGAAACACCTGAGAACCCAAATGATATTTGTATTTCTGATGCTGAAACACAATCTGGTAATGAACCTGAAACTAGTAATAAGGTTAATGATAATGTTCATGATGATGCTCAACCTAGTAATGATAATGATATAGAAATTGAACCTGTTGTTGATCTTGATAACCCACAATCAAAGAATCAACGTTATGATAAGAAAGACTTTGTTTCTAGGAAACACGATAAAGAAAGAGAACCATGGGTTCAGAAACCCATGCCTTTTCCTCCCAAACCATCCAAGAAAAAGGATGATGAGGATTTTGAGTGCTTTGCTGAAATGATTAGACCTATCTTATTGAGTATGCGATTAACTGATATGCTCAAAATGAATCCTTATGCTAAGTATATGAAAGATATTGTTGCAAATAAGAGAAAGATACTAGAAGCTCAAATTTCCACCATGCTTGCTAATTATACTTTTAAGGGTGGAATACCAAAGAAACTTGAAGATCCCGGTGTACCAACTATATCATGCTCCCTTAAAAGAAACTATGTTAAAGCTGCTTTATGTGATCTTGGAGCCGGTGTTAGTGTTATGCCTCTCTCTTTATATCGTAGACTTGATTTGAATAAGTTGACGCCTACTGAATTATCTTTTCAAATGGCTGATAAATCAACTACTATACCTGTCGGTATTTGTGAGGATGTGCCTGTTGTAGTTGCAAACGTTACTATTTTAACAGACTTTGTTATTCTTGATATTCCCGAGGACGATAGTATGTCTATTATTCTTGGAAGACCCTTTTCGAATACAGCAGGGGCTGTTATTGTTTGCACTGAAGGCAATGTCACTTTTCATGTTAATGGTAATGAGCACACGGTACACTTTCCGAGGAAACAACCTCAACTTCATAGTATCAACTCTATTGAAAAAATTCCATCGATTATATTTGGAGGTTTTGAATTTCTTCTTCCTACTGTCAAGAAGAAATATGATATTCTTATTATTGGGGATGTGCATATCCCCGTTGAGGTAACATAGTGTTATTCGAAATTTCTCCGGTTACATGTTATTCGGAATGAGTTTGTTAACAAGACTTGATCAACCTTGTTAGTGGATTCCTTTTGATGATCATGAGATGGATGAAACTAGAAGGCACAACCTTCTGTACCCCACTTTTACTTTCTGTTATTTATATTAAATAAAATAAAAATAGTATTTTCTGTCTGTTATCTGAATTATTCGTGCAATATAAAAATACCCCGAAAATAAAAGTTCTCCAAATGCCCTGAAATTTAAATGTGTTTTTTCTAGTATATTTGAGAATATTTGGCACTGAGAACACAGCAGGGGGGTCACCGACCTGCCCACGAGGGTGGAGGGCGCGCCCTACCCCCGGGGCACGCCACCCTGCCTCGTGGGCCCATGGTGGCCCTCCTCCACTTATCCTTTCACCCACATACTCCTTCCTCCCCAAACACGAATATCCAGCTCAAGCACGAGTTCTAGCTCATTTTGCTGCCATTTTCGATCTCCTTGCTCAAAGCACCTCTCACAAAACTGCTTGGGGAGATTGTTCCTTGGTATGTGACTCCTCCATTGGTCCAATTAGTTTTTGTTCTAATGCTTTATTCTTTGCAAATTTGTGTTGCCTAGGTGACCATGTTCTTGAGCTTGCATGTCAAATTTATATGGTTCCAAGTAGTTTTGATGCATGTTATAGGCTCTAGGCACTTGTAGGAGTAGTTGCTATCAATATTATTGAGTTTGTTTTACTTTTATTTTGAAGTTACTAAAAAAATTCAGAATTTTTCATAGGAAGAAATATGCTTAGGAAAATGTTCCAGGGTGGTTCTTCAAGGAAGCAAGGACCCAGGCTTGCAACGCATGATGCTGATGATGAGCCACCAAGAGACGCTCCAGTGCGTCCTTGTGAATGGCCTTCTAAGAACTTTATGGATCGATCGGGAAATAAGGAAGAATTTAACGCATATTTGCGTAATGCTGATCTTGTGAGCTTCAAGGAAGAGAAGTGCAGCCAGTATCACAATCTCACTAGTTCCTTTGTGAGGAGGTTTGAATTTTCACCTTCACGTAATTCTCCAACTGTCCTGTTTGATCTTTATGAAAATTCTTACACTATGGACTTAGAGGATTTTACCACTGCTTGCAAACTTCCACAATGGGGTAGTATAAGGGATCCTCGCAAATCTGAATTTAGAGATTTTCTTACTAGCATAACTGTGGGAGAATCTAGAGATATAACGCAAGCTACCATAGGGAGCATTCACTTTCCTACTATACATTATTTTGCTCTCTTCATAGGTAGATGCATTAATGGTAAAGATGAGGCATGTCACATGTGTGTCCCTGACCTCAGTATTCTTAGGAGTGCTGTGTTAGGAGATAAATCTTATAATTTGGGAGCCATTGTTGCACGTAGGTTGCATCTTAACAGATTTAATGGAGATTTCTTTTGAGGAATTTATGCAATCCGCATAGCTAATTTTCTTGGTATAGCCGTACGCGAAGATGATATTGAATTACCCCCTGCTTACCTAGACTTTAATGCTATGGTTCACCACCAGTTTGTCGAGAGGAATGAATCACCTCTCCAGTATCGACTAATCTTTGACAGACGCCGTGCTGTCCATATTACTCTCCCTACTCCTTCCTTTTATCATCAGGCAAAAGGAAGATATGTTATTACTAGAGAGGAGGCGGATGAGTACGAGAGGAGAGCGGAGGCCGCTCGTCGCCATGCTGCAGCGCAGGAGGCGATAGCCGCTGCATCTCAGTACGACCCCAACTACTATTATGGATATCCGCCAGGCCAACCGTGGCCATAGACCAACTTAGGCCAAAATCCTAAGCTTGGGGGAGTACGTATTTCCCACCGACATTACATTTATGTTCACACACTCATTACTAGATGTCGGTGCTCATACTTTTTCATTGTATCATCCATGCTACTTTATTTCCTTTTTATGCTTTCTTCTTGTGTGTTTAATAAACCTTAAGAAAAACCAAAAAAATAGTTGTAGCTTTTAATTAGTTTACTTTACATGCTTGTAGCAGTAATTAAAAAGAAAACCCCAAAAGATTTCTTGTTCTTCTTTTTGTTGTTGGGAGCTCTCCCTTGTAAATAGTTTTATTTCTTTTCTTTTCTTTGGGGGTCGATAGTAGAAGACCATGATTAAATTGTTGAAGTGGCTCTTATATGCATAATTGTTGATCTGACAAAAGAGCCCATATTGCCTTGTCTTCTCATGTTTATTGAATGCTTGCAGATTCCAGCTTAGTCCAATGCACATGCACAATTATTATTATTCACATCGTTCGGTCGTGCAAGTGAAAAGCAATAATGATGATTATATGATGAACTTATTGAGATGAGAAAAGCTGGTATGAACTCGACCTCTCTTTTTTGTAAATATGATTAGTTCTCTGTAGCGACCCGACCTCAATCGGTCAAGCCTCTGTGTATCCGTGCCATCCCTGGATCGGTATGCTGGCACACACAGTACATCAATGTATATATCAAAGTGCAATCACATGTATAAATAACATAAAACTGATATATACCTCATAAGTCTCAGCGGAAACAAACATAAGGGTGTGGAGTCCATCAACGCCAACGGCAAGTTGAGTGTAGACCATAACCCTACAACTTAACTCTTACTCATCGTAGAAAATTCCTGCAACATAAGATGTTGCAGCCCTGTAGGTCAGTACATTGAATGTACTGGCAAGTCACATCATAAGAATAATGAACCTATTGTACATGCAATTTGGCTGGTGGAAAGCTCTAAGTTTAGTTTTTGCATAAAGCTAGTTTTTCCCTAGAATAAAAGATATTATTCTACCACTACAGTATAGCATAGGACGAGTTGGTGAACCCAACTTAATCCATTCCCAAAGTTTCATTTAAAACCCAACTGTTTAATTAAGAGTGATGAGATCTCCCAACATTTCCACTACTAGATGCTCAAGTTGTCCATAACCGGGGACACGGCTAATCGATTAGGTTTTTAACACTCTGCAGAGGTTTGCACACTTTTCCCCATAAGACTCGATCGCCTCCCTTGAAATTCTCGCACTGCCTGGTGTTTGAGAATAGGATGACCGAGACATAGTCTTTCGAAAATGTTTCCCCCTTAACCCACGGATAGGCCGATACACCTACATCATTCTACATCTGCTAGCCCATCCCGGAAGGGGTCACACTAACTACTCAACTAAGCCAGAGCCCATATTGGCTTGTGGCTCCACACGTAAGCTTCTAGACATGAGAATATGATTGATCTCTTTGAGCCTGGGCGGCCGACCACTAGTGGTGCACCACCATGGATTAACCATGCATGCTCCCACTATACTTCGCCACCATTCAAACCAAATACCGCCCAGGTAGTTCATTTAAAAGTCTTGGTCCTGATTACTACTTTGTCACTCATGTCTCACCATGTTCGCTTCCCAAACCACGTCTACATTTAGCGAGGCAAGAATAAACTTACATGACGGTGACAAGGATGTATAGATCAGACCTACCTCAAATGAACTACTAGGTAACGGCATAGCCATCTGGCAACAATAAATCCTACCATGCAACCCTACCACAAAAGGACTAAGTGCATAATATAAAACATAGGTAATTGGAAGAATGGTCAAATGTGAACTTGCCTTGATACTGGTAGTTGAATTCTAGAGATCGATAGTACTCGGCTTCGCACTCGGGATGTCTATCGTCAAAGTAAAATAAGATACATAAGCAATCATTCCAGAGAGCAATAACATGCAACACAAAAGACTCGGAAAACCAAATGGAAACCCAACACACATAACTTGCACGCAAATAATTCTAGGTGCTAACAATAAGTGACATAAGGTGCAAAACTGTGATATGATCTATCGTGCATACTTGGCATAGTAATAAAACTATCATGGACAGATCCTAAGTGTGTGAAAATATTTTGAGAAAGGTCTAGGTGATAGGGTTTGGCTACAGAGACACGGTGCAAAAAGAATCACATCAATCAGAGCTACGGTTTAGGAGATATGGCCAGTTGAAGTTTGAATTCAAACCTAAATAAATTCAACTTTGAAATTGGCCAAAAATTTTCAAAGTTGGTTCTATGGATAAAGCTATTCGATATGAACATTTTGCCGCTGGTTTCATCTAATTTGGACTTACGGCTAAAAAGATACAACCATTCGAAGTTTAGGGGCTAAACTGAAATTTATAGGGACCTGACTGTGAAAGTTTTATTCGCGACCAGGTCCCTGGCCACGTGGCGGCTTCTGGGTGGCTGAGCAGTGTTCGCGGCTTAGGCTAAACGGCGAACGGCCACTAAATAGGCAAAACAGCGGCATCTGCTTAATACAACAAAACCGAGGTCGGTTTAACTAAACTGCACGGTTTATTTAAAAACCGATGTTAGCCGATTTAACACAAAAAAACGGACCGGGCGAATGGCTTCTTACCGTCGACGACGACGACAGGGGACGGCTCCGCGGGCGTCGGGCGGCGGGCGGGGCGGCGGCTCCGGCGGTCCTTAGCGGTGGGGGAGGAGGCGGCGGGGTCCGGCGGGGCGTGGGCGTCTTGCTGGTGGGGTCAGCGGGCGGCGGGGGTGCCGGCGACGAGCAGAGGGAGGAGGCTGAGCTCCGGTGCTCCGCCGAGAGTGCGGGTCATCCAGGCGGCGGCTCCGGTGACCTAGAGGCAAAACCATCATGTCAAAACAAAGTGTACTGGCTCGGGGAGTAGGTTTACAAAGAAAAGAAGGGCTCAGGTGCACCACAGGCGACGGGATCGATGGCGAGGCGGCTCGGCTCCGGCGAGATCCAAATGGGTGGCGAGGCGGCTACGTGCGACACGGGGAGTAGAGGAGGGGCGGGATCGGACGAGGGCGTCCCGGGGCTTTTATAGGCGAAGGTAGGAGCACTGGGAGCGACGGATAAGCTCATTCGAGCGGAAGGTGGCCGGCGGTTTCGGGCGAGCGCGCTCGCGACGTCGTCATCCCATGGTCTGCGGAAGGTTGGCGATGACCTGGGGAGCGGGCCCCGCGGGTCAGCGATAGGGAGAGATGAGCGAGGGACAGAGACGAGCGGGCGAGCTACGGGAAGGCGCTTCGGGCGCGGGAGCAGGCCTGGGACGGCCTGGCCGGTCGGGGCTCTGGCCCAAGTGGCCAGTTGGCCAGTGGGCCGCGTGGCTGGGTGGCTGCTGGGCCGGCTGGCCAGCGCGTGCGTGCGTGTGTTTTTTACAGAACAAAAACTACAATAGAGCAAAAATAAAAATAAAACAAAAAATTACATAGGCATATTATATACCAAAATGTTTAGAAAAATACCCCGAATAAGATGAACTATTTTTCAAGTTCAACTAAATTCTATAAAAATTCATAAAAGTCAAACAGTGCTACTGTTGCATTTAAAATCAATAAAAATCATTTTTAAAATAGCAAAATGATTTCAAATTTGTTTTCTCCTAATTTTCTATTGAAGGGAATCATTTTACCCTTATTTCCATTTATTTATTTTTAGGAGAAAATATTTTGAAAAGAAACTCAAATAACTCCCACTTGGATTTAAATTTGGAATTTCAAACAACTTCGAATGGAAAATGGGTTTCAAATAACTTCAAAGTGACTTCCATTTTATTTCTTTGAAACTTCCAACTCTCTTTCTTCAAATATGAAGAAGTCATTTTATCTTCCCTCATGAACTCATTGAGCTGCTTAAAGTTTCTAAATTTAAAATATTACAAAATGGAATTCAAATCATTTTCAAACCCCTTTTCATTTCTTTAAATGGAAGAAGTCATATCATCTTCACTCTAGGGTTTTGTGATGAAATTAATTTGAATTCAGGAAGATCAAAATGCAAGATGCAAAGTTTGGGGACAGTCCTTTTTTTCCCTCTCATTCAACTTTCAAAAAGTTTTCAATTTCCAATCATTTTCACACAATCAATCACACAACAATCAAACAAACAATCATAATAATTTATTTAATATAACATTCCAAAATTTAGAATTTTGGGATGTTACAAACTACCACCCTTAAAATGAATCTCGTCCTCGAGATTCGGAGAGGCTAGAAAGAAGGTTAGGTTTGGGGGGTCTCCTTGAAAATCCCGTCATCAACACATGGTATGGTGTGCTACCACCCTTAGAACCATGGTCACGGTTCCAACAAAAATCTTGTACTCCATCCTTTGCATTGGCGGTGTCGGTCTTCTCATATTCTCCGAGATAACTCCTTCACTTTTGCTCTTCTGGTAAGGGCATGGCCTTTTCCTCAAAATCAGGAGTCCTTGCATCAAAATAGGATCCTTATGAGACTTGACAGGTCTGGCGCCAATGCTAAACAACTATCGAAAATCTCATGGTGGTAGACAATTACTGGTTCTCCTGCACGAAATTGGTCTGGGTTGAAACTCACCGCATAACCTACGATTGGCAACAGGTGCCGATACAGGGTTTCCATCATCCTGCCATTCTAAGGCTTCTGGTTTGTCGTGTCGACACTCTTCTAGGGTTTTTAAGGCTCTCTGATTTTCCATCAACATATGATAGTTCATGATAGAAGTCTCCGGTATGGGGGCCAATCCATCCCGTACTTGAATCATTACTACATACGTAGATAGTGAATCACGTATTCTAACACTTGGGCATCCTCACAAGCATTGCAGAACTTCTCTTCTCCACGGACTGGGTCCGATAAATCCATTGGTCCTGCAAGCCAAACAAAACCTCTATTGTTTCTTCACAACTCTTGGGTTTACGTAACCTCCTATGGAACGTCTGCTGATGAAATCACAGCTTCCTTCAGAATTCTTTTCTTCAACAAGATTGTGCTTGTTTCCTTATCAAATCCTGGGTCTTGTGGGTTATGGCCCACTTCAACACTTGTATATCTTTAACTCATCCTTGGAGTTACTATTGTTCCATATTCCAACATTATATCTCCTTTAAATCCAATAGTACTTCATTACCTCATACTCTTGGGGTAACCATCATAACTAAAACCAAACTCCAACTCATTTGTCCAAACTCCACTTTATGAAATACATTTTCCTTTCCACTGGTCTAGTGTTCACACACACAAGTATCGCCAAAAAATGCACTGGTTCATCCATAATTCTCTTCATATCAAATCCTTTATTACATCCTTAACCACTACTCGAAACTCAAATTTCAAAAGTACTCTATTACAAAAGATGCCACCCACATAGTTTGGTATGGTCAAGCATTACTTCCATCTTTATTCATTTGTCCTACTTGAAGATGTTTTAGTCCCACCGGAATTGTGCGATGTGATCCTTGAAATCATCGACCTTTTGCTTCATTGTGGTGGCCATGAGCTTCATCTCCATCATCTCTGCATGCACCTCCCTCAGGTATTCCTGAGTGTGACGGAGTCTTGCTTCTAGTATTTCTCCAATCTGACGCATGGCTTCCATAGCAGCTTCACGAACAGAATCAAAGAATGTTGCTCGTGGCACTCGAGAAATGAAAAAGTATTATCCCATAGTCTTTGTGCAAACTCCCTTCACACGGTGGAGGTGTACCTCCACATACCAGAGTTCAACTCCCTTCTCCATGAAAGGATAACCCTTGTAAACTGCATCTCCTTCAAGTTGAATATGCTTCATCATGTCCTTCAGGATCTTCGGGTAATCCTGATCACTGGTCAGGGTCATGATCGTTTCCGGGCCCTTCAGAAAAGACTCATAAAGGGTTGTCATCTGCAGGCATAAGATAGAAGGGGTACTCAGGATACTGTATGTATTTCCTTGGGTGAAATGTGGTTGTTTTTCTGGGAAAAGTTTGGGGTCAGCTTGTCCATGGGTTCAAGGTTTAGTCTGGGTGACATAGTGAGAGAGGCACCCACAATCAACAAACAACTCATAACATCTCATATGAGATTTCAAACATATCAACTTTTATTGCTTCATGAGCTATTACAATTTCCATTTCACAACTCAGCTCAACATCCACAACGAAAATAAAAGTGTGTTCCAACCTTATTACGTGCTATTCCAATATCAAGATCTCCACTACTCTGATCAAGCTATCCTCGGGTCTGAACATTCTCTGGCAAAATGTCCTACTCCTTTGCAGCATAAACAAATGACTTCAGACAAATCCAGGGGCTTCTTGGTGGTTATCTTGGCTCCTTGGGTTCTTGGCTTCCTTGCTGGGCATTTGCTAGCGTAATGACCTAGATCCTTGCACCTGTAACAAGTGATTTGACTCAGGTCCTTTTCTGCAGAAATTGGGTTGTTCTGGGGATACATGCTCTTTCTCTTCCTCGACTTCTTCGTTCTGATTAATTCCTGTATCTCTTGTCGATCAAACTCCACTTCTTTCGTCGGGAAGTTTCCCAGATACTCTTGGCTTTCCTTCATGCAATACTGTGAAAAATGTCCTTCTTCTCCACATGAATAGCAAGCATTGGAGTAAAATTTGTTTAGGCTTTCTCCATCAGGGTCGTCAACATCTTCTTTCATCACCGGTTTTCTTAAACTTTCCCCGAGGGCTTCTTTCACTGCTTCCTTCTGTTGCTTGGTAATTTCTTGTACCTTGGGATAAATATGACTATGGGCAAGGCAGTGCGTAGTTCCTTCACACAAGAAACAAGTAACCTGCCTAGTTGGGCATTCTTCAATTCGGTGATTTCCTTCACAATGAGGGCATCCATCCTTGTGTTCCTCATGGGTATGTCCTATCTCTCCACATATCTTGCAGGCACAAGGTTTCTTCATCGGGTTATCGTCGTGCTTCCGAATAAGACGGGATCCCAACAGAGTGTTCTTCAATTCCTCCCAAGTTTTTGCTCCATTACATCCTTGTATGGCTTGATGCATTTTCCACCAGGTTGCAACACTTTTTGTAAAGTACTGAAGAGCGTATTGAACCTCATTCTTCCTTGCAACGAAATTACTCCTGAAGTGATTCTCCATGTCTTGAATCCAGAGCTCTGCCTCCAACTGAGTAATCGGTTCAGAGAATACAAGGCCATCTTCATTCATAATCTAATGGGTCCAAGGGTTTTGGGGATGAGATAAGAGAGAGGAATAGAGAGATACACACAATATAGTTTTGAAAATAAGTTTTACTTGTGGCTGTCAGGAAAAACATCAAACAATGACAGATCACAAACATCGCATCTAACGTGAGTATACAACAGGGGTTTGGTCCTCTAAAGTTCATATAAATCTTGGAATATGTCAGTGTCTTCAAATTCTTCAATTCTTCAGAGGATTCGACAGTTGTAGCTTCAGTTCTTCTAGTGTATGGTGAAGTCTGATATCTTGTCGTTCTCGGAGTGGCTTCAGTTCATCCTCCGTGTGGTCCAAAGGGAACGGGGTTTTGTCTAACTAAAAAGGGAATATTTGATAACGCTCAGAAAAGAAGAGAGACAAAGGACCTTTTTGAAAATTAAGTTTTAGAGAAATCCTTTCCTAAGGGCTTTCCAGTTTCTAGGGTCACGTCCTACAGTCAACATGTCCTCTGATACCTTCTCTGTAGCGACCCGACCTCAATCGGTCAAGCCTCTATGTATCCGTGCCATCCATGGATCGGTATGCTGGCACACACAGTACATCAATGTATATATCAAAGTGCAATCACATGTATAAATAACATAAAACTGATATATACCTCATAAGTCTCAGCGGAAACAAACATAAGGGTGTGGAGTCCATAAACGCCAACGGCAAGTTGAGTGTAGACCGTAACCCTACAACGTAACTCTTACTCATCGTAGAAAATTCCTGCAACATAAGACGTTGCAGCCCTGTAGGTCAGTACATTGAATGTACTGGCAAGTCACATCATAAGAATAATGAACCTATTGTACATGCAATTTGGCTGGTGGAAAGCTCTAAGTTTAGTTTTTGCATAAAGCTAGTTTTTCCCTAGAATAAAAGATATTATTCTACCACTACAGTATAGCATAGGACGAGTTGGTAAACCCAACTTAATCCATTCCCAAAGTTTCATTTAAAACCCAACTGTTTAATTAAGAGTGATGAGATCTCCCAGCATTTCCACTACTAGATGCTCAAGTTGTCCGTAACCGGGGACACGGCTAATCGATTAGGTTTTTAACACTCTGCAGAGGTTTGCGCACTTTTCCCCACAAGACTCGATCGCCTCCCTTGAAATTCTCGCACTGCCTGGTGTTTGAGAACAGGATGACCGAGACATAGTCTTTCGAAAATGTTTCCCCCTTAACCCACGGATAGGCCGGTACACCTACATCATTCTACATCTGCTAGCCCATCCCGGAAGGGGTCACACTAACTACTCAACTAAGCCAGATCCCATATTGGCTTGTGGCTGCACACGTAAGCTTCTAGACATGAGAATATGATTGATCTCTTTGAGCCTGGGCGGCCGACCACTAGTGGTGCACCACCATGGATTAACCATGCATGCTCCCACTGTACTTCGCCACCATTCAAACCAAATACCGCCCAGGTGGTTCATTTACAAGTCTTGGTCCTGATTACTACTTTGTCACTCATGTCTCACCATGTTCGCTTCCCAAACCACGTCTACATTTAGCGAGGCAAGAATAAACTTACATGACAGTGACAAGGATGTATAGATCAGACCTACCTCAAATGAACTACTAGGTAACGGCATAGCCATCTGGCAACAATAAATCCTACCATGCAACCCTACCACAAAAGGACTAAGTGCATAATATAAAAGATAGGTAATTGGAAGAATGGTCAAATGTGAACTTGCCTTGATACTGATAGTTGAATTCTAGAGATCGATAGTACTCGGCTTCGCACTCCGGACAGTCTATCGTCAAAGTAAATAACATACATAAGAAATCATTCCAGAGAGCAATAACATGCAACACAAAAGACTCGGAAAACCAAATGGAAACCCAACACACATAACTTGCATGCAAATAATTCTAGGTGCTAACAATAAGTGACATAAGGTGCAAAACTGTGATGTAATCTATCGTGCATACTTGGCATAGCAATAAAACTATCATGGACAGATCCTAAGTGTGTGAAAATATTTTTAGAAAGGTCTAGGTGATAGGGTTTGGCTACAGTGACACGGTGCAAAAAGAATCACATCAATCAGAGCTACGGTTTAGGAGATATGGCCAGTTGAAGTTTGAATTCAAACCTGAATAAATTCAACTTTTAAATTGGCCAAAAGTTTTCAAAGTTGGTTCTCTGGATAAAGCTATTCGATACGAACATTTTGCCACTAGTTTCATCTAATTTGGACTTACGGTTGAAAAGATACAACCATTCGAAATTTAGGGGCTAAACTGAAATTTACAGGGACCTGACTGTGAAAGTTTTATTCGCAACCAGGTCCCTGGCCACATGGCGGCTTCTGGGTGGCTGAGCAGTGTTCGCGACTTAGGCTAAAAGGCGAACGGCCACTAAATCGGCAAAACACCGTCAGTGGCTTAATACAACAAAACCGAGGTCGGTTTAACTAAACCGCACGGTTTATTTAAAAACCGGTGTTAACCGATTTAACACAAAAAAATGGACCGGGCAAACGGCTTCTTACCGTCAACGACGACGATAGGGGACGACGCCGCGGGCATCGGGCGGCGGGCGGGGCGGCGGCTCCGGCGGTCCTTAGCGGCGGGGAAGGAGGCGGCGGGGTCCGGTGGGGCGCGGGCGTGTTGCTGGTGGGGTCGGCGGGCGGCGGGGGTGCCAGCGACGAGCAGAGGGAGGAGGCGGAGCTCCGGTGCTCCGGCGAGAGCGCGGGTTGTCCAGGCGGCGGCTCCGGTGACCTAGAGGCAAAACCATCATGTCAAAACGAAGTGTACTGCCTCGGGGAGTAGGTTTACAAAGAAAAGAAGGGCTCAGGTGCACCACAGGCGACGGAATCGACGGCGAGGCGGCTCGGCTCCGGCGAGATCCAAATGGCCGGGGAGGCGGCTACGTGCGACATGGGGAGTAGAGGAGGGGCGGGGATCGGACGAGGGCGTCCCGGGGCTTTTATAGGCGAAGGTAGGAGCGCTGGGAGCGGCGGATAAGCTCATTCGAGCGGAAGGCGGCCGGTGGTTTCGGGCGAGCACGCTCGCAACGTCGTCATCCCATGGTCTGCGGAAGGTTGGCGATGACCTGGGAAGCGGGCCCCGTGGGTCAGCGATAGGGAGAGATGAGCATGGGAGAGAGACGAGCGGGCGAGCGACGGGAAGGCGCTTCGGGCGCGGGAGCAGGCCTGGGACGGCCTGGCCAGTCGGTGCTCTGGGCCAACTGGCCAGTTGGCCAGTGGGCCGCGTGGCTGGGTGGCTGCTGCGCCGGCTGGCCAGCGCGTGCGTGCGTGTGTTTTTTACAGAACAAAAACTACAACACAGCAAAAATAAAAATAAAACAAAAAATTACATAGGCATATTATATACCAAATGTTTAGAAAAATACCCCGAATAAGATGAACTATTTTTCAAGTTCAACTAAATTCTATAAAAATTCATAAAAGTCAAATAGTGTTACTGTTGCATTTAAAATCAATAAAAATCATTTTTAAAATAGCAAAATGATTTCAAATTTGTTTTCTCCTAATTTTCTATTGAAGGGAATCATTTGACCCTTATTTCCATTTATTTATTTTTAGGAGAAAATATTTTGAAAAGAAACTCAAATAACTCCCAGTTGGATTTAAATTTGGAATTTCAAACAACTTCGAATGGAAAATGGGTTTCAAATAACTTCAAAGTGACTTCCATTTTATTTCTTTGAAACTTCCAACTCTCTTTCTTCAAATATGAAGAAGTCACTTTATCTTCCCTCATGAACTCGTTGAGTTGCTTAAAGTTTCTAAATTTAAAATATTACAATATGGAATTCAAATCATTTTCAAACCCCTTTTCATTTCTTTAAATGGAAGAAGTCATATCATCTTCACTCTAGGGTTTTGTGATGAAATTAATTTGAATTCAGGAAGATCAAAATGCAAGATGCAAAGTTTTGGGAAAGTCCTTTTTTCCCTCTCATTCAACTTTCAAAAAGTTTTCAATTTCCAATCATTTTCACACAATCAATCACACAACAATCAAACAAACAATCATAATAATTTATTTAATATAACATTCCAAAGTTTAGAATTTTGGGATGTTACATCATCGTTCTTGATTCGGCCTATTATGAATAAACATGTTTGCAATGACAACTAGAGATCATAGTTCTTGTGCCATGCTTGATTAGCTAGGAGCTTATAATGGTTTACCTTGCGTGCCAGCATGCTATTAAAATGGTTGTGATGTGGTATGATAGGGTGGTATCCTCCTCTGAATGATTTAAGTGACTTGACTTGGTGCATGTTCACGCATGTAGTTGAAACAAAATCAACATAGCCTTCATGATATTTATGATCATGGTGGATTATATCCTACTCATGCTTGCATTCGGTGTTGATTAATTTTAATGCATCTTCATGACTGTTGTAGCTCTCTAGCTGGTCGCTTCCCAGTCTCTTGCTAGCCATCACTTGTACTAAGCGGGAATACTGCTTGTGCATCCAATCCATGTAGCGACCAGACCTCAAACGGTCCAATCTCTGTGCTCCGGTGTCATCCCTGGATCAGTAATGCTGACACCACACAGTACTCGGAGGATTTATAACAGAGTAGCAATCACACACTTATTACATTGAGTGTCTCAATAGAGAACTATTACAATAAATATGGCTTAATGCCATCTAATAACGATAACAGCGGAAGGCTTGGAAGATAAGTGAGTCCATCAACTCCAACGGCATCACTGAGTATAGAACCACGACCTAAAAACTCCTTAATCATTGTCTGAAAAGTCTGCAACATTAACGTTGCAGCCCAAAATGGGTCAGCACATGGAATATGCTGGCAATGTAACACATAGAGAGTAATGGAATGAAATAGCTATACTATATGCATATTTGGCTGGTGGAAAGCTCTATGGTTGCAGTTTTGTGTAAAGCCAATTTTTCTCTACTGCAAAGGAATAATTTTATTTAACTATCATGGTAGTTTTTAAACATTGAGAATGGTTGACAGCATCCTCAATCCCAATTAAAGTAATCATCGTTAAACAAAACCCAACAAACTTAATTTAGAGTAACATGTTGAGATTCATATGATAATCCAGGTACTAGATACTCAAGATGTCCATAACCGGGGACACGGCTAACCATGATTAGTTTATTACACTCTGCAGAGGTTTGCGCACTTTTCCCCACAAGACTCGATCGCCTCCGTTTGGTTTCACGCACTACATAGTGTTTGAGAAAACGGATGACCGAGACATAGTCTTTCAGAAGCGCTAGCACCTTACGATCGGGTAGACCGTACCACCTACATCCCCTACATCTGCTAGTCTACCACTGTAAGAGTTCGCACGACTTAGTCAACTATGCTAGAGCCCATAATAGCTTGTGGCTGCACACGGAAGTTTCTAGCATGAATAATCTCATGATCCCTTTGAGCCTGGGTGGCGGTCCAAAAGAAAACATGCAATCCTGGAATACCCAGGTACCTCAATCCACCCACATGTGTGTTTAAGTTGCCACCTTAAATAAACCATTAATTAACAATACTCACATCTGTCATGGATATCACTCACCCAATCCACGTCTACTAGCATAGCATGGCACAATAAGCAAACGTAGAGGTAACTCCCAAAGGTTTGATAATAAACAGGTAATAGGTTCTACCTCAACTACTCCCCAAACCCACAATTTAATTAGATCCTAATCATGCAATGTGTGAGGATTGATCTAATGCAATAAAACTGGGTAGTAGAAAAGGTATTATCAAAGTGTTACTTGCCTTGCTGATGATCCACGAAACCTAGCGATTCGAAGTAACAGGCGGCGCACTCCGGGTATTCTATCGCAGACAAACAAACAAGCATACAATAAGCACTCATCTAATGCACAGGTAAAACTCAAATAATGGATCTAACCAGAAGGTTCAACTTAAGAACTCCGGTTTGCAAAAAGAATCAAATCGAACGAAGCAACGAAAGTCAAACGGCGAAAGAAAACAACTTCGTTCTACTAATCTGGATCTAAGTCAGTTTTTACAGTAGCAAAAACTTGTTTAAGTTGGTTAAGCGGATAGATGGTTTCGAGACGAAACTCCAGGCACTTGAATCGCCTGATTCCGATAAACGAGCGAAAAGTTATACTAAAACGAAAATCGGATCAGAAATCGCGATCAGAAAAATCGCGGATTTAATCCGAGAAAAAGAAAAACGATGAACGTTCACTAGAACGAACGAATGAACGGTCGGACGAACGCTCGCTAATTAAATAAATCGGAAAAACCAATATATTAAAAAACCGAAACAAAAAAACCAATGAAAAACCGAACGATTTTTTGAAAAAAACAGCGGCACGGATTTCGAGGCGAGGCGAACCTTGGGCGGCGGGTCGGCGGCGGCGGCGGGGCGACGCGGGCGACGAGGCGGTGCGGCGGTGGCTCGGGCGGCTAGGGTTCAGGGGTGGCGGCTGGGCCTAGGGCTGGCTCCCCTTCGGCTTATAAAGCCTAGTCGGGCCGGAGTCCTGGTCGGACACGGCGCGTAGGTCGGTTCGTTTTTTAAAAAAAAAAATATGCGCAGAAGAAAAATAAAAAAAAATACTAAACGGACTCCAAAAATCCCGAAATAAATTTTCCCGTGCTTCTAAAATCATGCCGCACAAGGTGAACATTTATTTGGGGCCTAAATGCAATTTTGAAAAACGCACATTTTTCCTAAATTCAAGTAAAATAACGAAAAACTCTGAAATAAAATCTTATTTGATTTTATTATTAAATCCTTAATATTTCCTTATTTTGGGTCCCTCTCTCATATTTTTGTAATAGAAATAATTGATGATAAAATAATAAAAATCAAATGATCCTATTCTCAAAATTTGAGAAAACTCAAATATGAAAATAAAGAATTTCCCAACTCTCTCCGTGGGTCCTTGAGTTGCGTAGAAATTTCTAGGATCAAACCAAAGGCAAATAAAATATGATATGCAATGATGATCTAATGTATAACATTCCAAATTGAAAATTTGGGATGTTACAATCCCTTAAACCCCAAAGTTATTCCACATGAGTCCACCATACCTACCTATCTACGATATCTACCTACCGTTCCAAGTAAATTTGTATGTGCCAAACTCTAAACCTTCAAATAAATATCATGTTTCGTATGTTCGAATAGCTCATGTATCAACTAGGGTTGCCCGTATCTTCCATGTTAGCCGGGTTATTCTCAAGAGGAGTGGACTCCGCTCCTCACTCACGAGAAAGTGGCTGGTCACCGGGATGCCCAGTCCCATGCTTTATGCAAATCAAATCAAAATAATTGCAAACAAAACTCCCCTAGGAATCTTGTTAGTTGGAGGCACTCGTTGTTTCGAGCAAGCCATGGATTGATGCTTGTTGGTGGAAGGGGGAGTATAAACTTTACCATTCTGTTTGGGAACCGCCTATAATGTGTGTAGCATGGAAGATATCGTCATCTCTTGGTTGTTATGTTGACAATGAAAGTATACCACTCAAAATATTATTCATCTCTATTTCAAAATAGAGGTCTGGCACCTCTACAAATCCCTGCTTCCCTCTGCGAAGGGCCTATCTATTTACTTTTATGCTGAGTCATCATCATCTTATTGAAAAGCACCAGTTGGAGAGCACTGCTGTCATTTGCATTCATTATTGTTAGTTTACATTGGGTATGACTTGACTGGATCTCTTTTACCATGAATTACAATGTCTAGTCGGTCCTTGATCTTTAAAGGTGCTCTGCATTTATGTTTTGCGGTCTCAGAAAGGGCTAGCGAGATACCATCTTGTTATATTATATTACGATTGTTTTGAGAAAGTGTTGTCATCCGAGATTTATTATTATTGCTCGCTAGTTGATTATGCCATTGATATGAGTAAACTTGATACCTAAGCGTTATTGCGAATGTGGTTAGTTATAGTCTTTTCTGAAAACTTGAATGCTGGCTTTACATATTTACAATAACAAGAGCAAACAGATTTTGTAAAAGTTTTTCTTTATCACTTTCAATTTGTCAACTGAATTGCTTGAGGACAAGCAAAGGTTTAAGCTTGGGGGAGTTGATACGTCTCCGTCGTATCTACTTTCCAAACACTTTTGCCCTTGTTTTGGACTCTAACTTGCATGATTTGAACGGAACTAAACTGATGTTGTTTTCAGCAGAATTACCATGGTGTTATTTATGTGCAGAAACAAAATTTCTTGGAATGACCTGAAACTTCACGGAGCAACTTTTTGGAAAATATAAAAAATACCTGCAAAAGATGAAGGCTAGGGGCCCACCACCTGTCCACGAGGGTGGGGGCGCGCCCCCTACCTCGTGGGCCCCCTGGAGCTCCTCCGACTCCAACTCCAACTCTATATATTGTGTTTCGGGGAGAGAAAAATCAGAGAGAAGAATTCATCGCGTTTTACGATACGGAGCCGCCGCCAAGCCCTAAAACCTCTCGGGAGGGCTGATCTGGAGTCCGTTCGGGGCTCCGAAGAGGGGAATCTGTCGCCATCGTCATCATCGACCATCCTCCATCACCAATTTCATGATGCTCATCGCCGTGCGTGAGTAATTCCATCGTAGGCTTGCTGGACGGTGATGGGTTGGATGGGATCTATCTTGTAATCGAGTTAGTTTTGTTAGGGTTTGATCCCTAGTGTCCATTATGTTCTGAGATTGATGTTGCTATGACTTTGCTATGCTTAATGCTTGTCACTAGGGCCCGAGTGCCATGATTTCAGATCTGAACCTATTATGTTTTCATCAATATATGAGAGTTCTAGATCCTATCTTGCAAGTCTACAGTCACCTATTATGTGTTATGATCTGTTAACCCCGAAGTGACAATAATCGGGATACTTACCGGTGATGACCGTAGTTTGAGGAGTTCATGTATTCACTATGTGTTAATGCTTTGTTCTGGTACTCTATTAAAAGGAGGCCTTAATATTCCATAGTTTCCATAAGGACCCCGCTGCCACGGGAGGGTAGGACAAAAGATGTCATGCAAGTTCTTTTCCATAAGCACGTATGACTATATTCAGAATACATACATTACATTGATGAACTGGAGCTAGTTCTGTGTCACCCTAGGTCATGACTGCTACATGATGAACCGCATCCGGCATAATTCTCCACCACCGATCCATTGCCTACGAGCTTTCCATATATTGTTCTCCGTGTATTTACTTTTCCGTTGCTATTTCTATCATCACTACAAAATACCAAAAACACTACTTTTGCTACCGTTACCACTACTATCATATTACTTTGCTACTAAACACTTTGCTGCAGATATTAAGTTTCCAGGTGTGGTTGAATTGACAACTCATCTGCTAATACTTGAGAATCTTGTGTCGAATCAATAAATTTGGGTTGAATACTCTACCCTCGAAAACTGTTGCGATCCCCTATACTTGTGGGTTATCAAGACTATTTTTTGGCATCGTTGCCAGGGACCATATCTCTATTCTTTGAGTCACTTGGGATTTATATCTGCTTATCATTATGAAGAACTTGAAAGATCCAAGAACCAAGATTTATCCCTCAACTACGAGGGGAGGTAAGGAACTGCCATCTAGCTCTGCACTTGATTCACCTTCTGTTTTGAGTAAGCTTGCGACACCTAAACCTGCTTCTGCTATTCGTTCTAATATGTCGCATGTTATTGATGATGCTACTTCTGCTATACATGATACTTATGATGAAACTACTTCTATGCTTGATACTACTGTGCCACTTGGTGAACTTCTTAATGAACAACTTGCTAGGGCTAGAGAGAATGAAAATATTGAATCTGATAATATTGATGAAATTGATGATGAAGACTTGCCTGTTATTCCTAAGGGTTATGTTTTTGATAAAGAAGCTTCTTTAGCTATTTTAGCTTGCAAAGATAGATACGAACTCAAGAGGTTATTAGCTAAATGGAATAAGCAATCTCTAAATGCTAGAATGAAACCTGACCCTGCTTTTGCTACTTCACCTATTTGTCTTACCGATAAGGATTATGAATTCTCTGTTGATCCTGATATAATTACTTTGGTTGAATCTGATCCTTTTCATGGCTATGAATCTGAAACTGTTGTGTCACATCTTACTAAATTAAATGATATAGCTACCCTGCTCACTAATGATGAGAGAACTCGCTACTTTTATATCCTTAAAATATTTCCATTCTCATTAAAGGGTGATGCTAAGATATGGTTTAATTCTCTTGATCCTGGTTGTGTGCGTAGTCCCCAGGATATGATTTATTACTTCTCTGCTAAATATTTCCCTGCTCATAAGAAACAAGCTGCTTTAAGGGATATATATAATTTTGCGCAAATTGAAGAAGAGAGTCTCCCACAAGCTTGGGGAGGCTTCTCCAATTACTTAATGCTTTGCCTGATCATCCTCTTAAGAAAAATGAAATACTTGATATCTTTTATAATGGACTAATTGATGCCTCCAGAGATTACCTGGATAGTTGTGCTGGTTCTGTTTTCAGGGAAAGAACACCGGATGAAGCTGAAATTCTATTGAATAATATGTTGACAAATGAAAATAATTGGACACCTCCGGAGCCAATTCCTGAGCCTATTCCCAAACCAACTCCGAAGAAGAGGGGTATTCTATTTCTCAGTCCTGAAGATATGCAAGAGGCAAAGAAATCTATGAAAGAAAAAGGTATTAAAGCTGAAGATGTTAAGAATTTACCTCCTATTGAGGAAATACATGGTCTTAATTTACCGCCTGTTGAAGAAACATATGATCTTAATCCTTCACGTATTGAAGAAACTCATGGTCTTGATAACCCGACACAGGTAGTAAAGATAAATTCTCTCTATAGATATGATAAAGCTGAAATCCCATTTACTAAGTTTGCTAGCCCATGCTTAGATAAGTTTGATAAATTTATGGCTAAGCAAGAAGATTTTAATGCTTATTTTGGTAGACAATTGAAATACAATTCAAATATGCTCGAACACTTGGGTGATTATATGGCTAATGTCAAATGTGAACTTAAACTTATTAGTAAACATGCTTCTATGGTTACCACTCAAGTAGAACAAGTACTTAAAGCTCAAAATGATTTGCTCAATGAATTGAATACTAAAAATAATGATAATGATGTTAGAGTTATGACTAGAGGTGGTAGAATGACTCAGGAACCTTTGTATCCTGAAGGCCATCCTAAGAGAATTGAGCAAGATTCTCAGAGAAATAATATAGATGCACCTAGTCCTTCTAAAAGGATGAAAAAGAAAAATGATAGGACTTTGCATGCTTCTAGTGATCCTATTGTTGAAACACCTGAGAACCCAGATGATATTTGTATTTCTGATGCTGAAACACAATCTGGTAATGAACCTGAAACTAGTAATAAGGTTAATGATAATGTTCATGATGATGCTCAACCTAGTAATGATAATGATATAGAAATTTCTTGCACTAAAGGCAATGTCACTTTTCATGTTAATGGTAATGAGCACACGGTACACTTTCCGAGGAAACAACCTCAACTTCATAGTATCAACTCTATTGAAAAAATTCCATCGATTATATTTGGAGGTTTTGAATTTCGTCTTCCTACTGTCAAGAAGAAATATGATATTCTTATTATTGGGGATGTGCATATCCCCGTTGAGGTAACATAGTGTTATTCGAAATTTCTCAGGTTACATGTTATTCGGAATGAGTTTGTTAACAAGACTTGATCAACCTTGTTAGTGGATTCCTTTTGATGATCATGAGATGGATGAAAATAGAAGGCACAACCTTCTGTACCCCACTTTTACTTTCTGTTATTTATATTAAATAAAATAAAAATAGTATTTTCTGTCTGTTATCTGAATTATTCGTGCAATATAAAAATACCCCAAAAATAAAAGTTCTCCAAATGCCCTGAAATTTAAATATGTTTTTCTAGAATATTTGAGAATATTTGGCACTGAGAACACAGCAGGGGGGTCACGCACCTGCCCACGAGGGTGGAGGGCGCGCCCTACCCCCTGGGCACGCCACCCTGCCTCGTGGGCCCACAGTGGCCCTCCTCCACTTATCCTTTCACCCACATACTCCTTCTTCCTCCCCAAACACAAATATCCAGCTCAAGCACGAGTTCTAGCTCATTTTGCTGCCATTTTTTATCTCCTTGCTCAAAGCACCTCTCACAAAACTGCTTGGGGAGATTGTTCCTTGGTATGTGACTCCTCCATTGGTCCAATTAGTTTTTGTTCTAGTGCTTTATTCATTGCAAATTTGTGTTGCCTAGGTGACCATGTTCTTGAGCTTACATGTCAAATTTATATGGTTCCGAGTAGTTTTGATGCATGATATAGGCTCTAGGCACTTGTAGGAGTAGTTGCTATCAATATTATTGAGTTTGTTTTACTTTTATTTTGAAGTTACTAAAAAATTTCAGAATTTTTCAGAGGAAGAAATATGCTTAGGAAAATGTTCCAGGGTGGTTCTTCAAGGAAGCAAGGACCCAGGCTTGCAATGCGTGATGCTGATGATGAGCCACCAAGAGATGCTCCAGTGCGTCCTTGTGAATGGCCTTCTGAGAACCTTATGGATTGAGCGGGAAATAAGGAAGAATTTAACGCATATTTGTGTAATGTTGATCTTGTGAGCTTCAAGGAAGAGAAGTGCGGCCAGTATCACAGCTCACTAGTTCCTTTGTGAGGAGGTTTGAATTTTCATCTTCACGTAATTCTCCAACTGTCCTGTTTGATCTTTATGAAAATTCTTACACTATGGACTTAGAGGATTTTACCACTGCTTGCAAACTTCCACAATGGGGTAGTATAAGGGATCCTCGCAAATCTGAATTTAGAGATTTTCTTGCTAGCATAACTGTGGGAGAATCTAGAGATATAACACAAGCTACCATAGGGAGCATTCACTTTCCTACTATACATTATTTTGCTCTCTTCATAGGTAGATGCATTAATGGTAAAGATGAGGCATGTCACATATGTGTCCCTGACCTCAGTATTCTTAGGAGTGCTGTGTTAGGAGATAAATCTTATAATTTGGGAGCCATTGTTGCACGTAGGTTGCATCTTAACAGATTTAATGGAGATTTCTTTTGAGGAATTTATGCAATCCGCATAGCTAATTTTCTTGGTATAGCCGTACGCGAAGATGATATTGAATTACCCCCTGCTTACCTAGACTTTAATGCTATGGTTCACCACCAGTTTGTCAAGAGGAATGAATCACCTCTCCGGTATCGACTAATCTTTGACAGACGTCGTGCTGTCCATATTACTTTTCCTTCTCCTGCCTTTGATCATCAGGCAAAAGGAAGATATGTTATTACTAGAGAGGAGGCAGATGAGTACGAGAGGAGAGCGGAGGCCGCTCGTCGCCACGCTGCAGCACAGGAGGCGATAGCCGCTGCATCTCAGTACGACCCCATCTACTATTATGGATATCCGCCAGGCCAACCGTGGCCATAGACCAACTTAGGCCAAAAGCCTAAGCTTGGGGGAGTACGTATTTCCCACTGACATTACATTTATGTTCACACACTCATTACTAGATGTCGGTGCTCATACTTTTTCATTGTATCATCCATGCTACTTTATTTCCTTTTTATGCTTTCCTCTTGTGTGTTTAATAAACCTTAAGAAAAACCAAAAAAATTAGTTGTAGCTTTTAATTAGTTTACTTTCCATGCTTGTAGCAGTAATTAAAAAGAAAACCCAAAAATATTTCATGTTCTTATTTTTGTTGTTGGGAGCTCTCCCATGTAAATAGTTTTATTTCTTTTCTTTTCTTTGGGGGTCGATAGGAGAAGACCATGATTAAATTGTTGAAGTGGCTCTTATATGCATAAGTGTTGATCTGACAAAAGAGCCCATATTGCCTTGTCTTCTCCTGTTTATTGAATGCTTGCAGATTCCAGCTTAGTCCAATGCACATGCACAATTATTATTATTCACATCGTTTGGCCATGCAAGTGAAAAGCAATAATGATGATTATATGATGAACTTATTGAGATGAGAAAAGCTGGTATGAACTCGACCTCTTTTGTTTTTGTAAATATGATTAGTTCATCATTCTTGATTCGGCCTATTATGAATAAACATGTTTGCAATGACAACTAGAGATCATAGTTCTTGTGCCATGCTTGATTAGCTAGGAGCTTATAATGGTTTACCTTGCATGCCAACATGCTATTAAAATGGTTGTGATGTGGTATGATAGGGTGGTATCCTCCTCTAAATGATTTAAGTGACTTGACTTGGCGCATGTTTACGCATGTAGTTGAAACAAAATCAACATAGCCTTCATGATATTTATGTTCATGGTGGATTATATCCTACTCATTCTTGCATTCGGTGTTGATTAATTTTAATGCATCTTCATGACTGTTGTCGCTCTCTAGCTGGTCGCTTCCCAGTCTCTTGCTAGCCATCACCTGTACTAAGCGGGAATACTGCTTGTGCATCCAATCCCTTAAACCCCAAAGTTATTCCACATGAGTCCACCATACCTACCTATATACGGTATCTACATGCCATTCCAAGTAAATTTGTATGTGCCAAAATCTAAACCTTCAAATAAATATCATGTTTCGTATGCTCGAATAGCTCATGTATCAACTAGGGTTGTCCATATCTTCCATGTTAGGCGGGTTATTCTCAAGAGGAGTGGACTCCGCTCCTCACTCACGAGAAAATGGATGGTCACCGGGATGCCTAGTCCCATGCTTTATGCAAATCAAATCAAAATAATTGCAAACAAAACTCCCCCTGGGACTCTTGTTAGTTGGAGGCACTCGTTGTTTCGAGCACACCATGGATTGATGCATGTTGGTGGAAGGGGGTATAAACTTTACCATTCTATTTGGGAACCGCCTATAATGTGTGTAGCATGGAAGATATCACCATCTCTTGGTTGTTATGTTGACAATGAAAGTATACCGCTCAAAATATTATTCATCTCTATTTGAAAACCGAGGTCTGGCACCTCTACAAATCCCTGCTTCCCTCTGCGAAGGGCATATCTATTTACTTTTATGCTGAGTCATCATCCTCTTATTAAAAAGCACCAGTTGGGTAGCACTGTTGTCATTTGCATTCATTATTGTTAGTTTACATTGGGTATGACTTGACTGGATCTCTTTTACCATGAATTACAATGTCTAGTCGGTCCTTGATCTTTAAAGGTGCTATGCATTTATGTTTTGCAGTCTCAGAAAGGGCTAGCGAGATACCATCTTGTTATATTATATTATGATTGTACTGAGAAAGTGTTGTCATCCGAGATTTATTATTATTGCTCGCTAGTTGATTATGCCATTGATATGAGTAAACTTGATACCTAAGCGTTATTGCAAATGCGGTTAGTTATAATCTTTGCTGAAAACTTGAATGCTGGCTTTACATATATACAACAACTGCAAAAAGAGTTTGTAAAAGTTTTTCTTTATCATTTTCAGTTTGCCAACTGAATTGCTTGAGGACAAGCAAAGGTTTAAGCTTGGGGGAGTTGATACGTCTCCGTCGTATCTACTTTTCCAAACACGTTTGCCCTTGTTTTGGACTCTAACTTGCATGATTTGAATGGAACTAACCCGGACTCACGCTGTTTTTAGCAGAATTACCATGGTGTTATTTATGTGCAGAAATAAAAGTTCTCGGAATGACCTGAAACTTCACAGAGAAACTTTTTGGAAAATATAAAAGATACCTGCAAAAGATGAAGGCCAGGGGGCCCACCACCTGTCCACGAGGGTGGGGGGGCGCCCCTACCTTGTGGGCCCCCTGGAGCTCCTCCGACTCCAACTCCAACTCTATATATTGTGTTTCGGGGAGAAAAAAATCAGAGAGAAGAATTCATCGCGTTTTACGATACGGAGCTGCGGCCAAGCCCTAAAACCTCTCGGGAGGGCTGATCTGGAGTCCGTTCGGGTCTCCGGAGAGGGGAATCCGTCGCCATCATCATCACCAACCATCCCGCATCACCAATTTCATGATGCTCACTGCCGTGCGTGAGTAATTCCATCGTAGGCTTGCTGGACGGTGATGGGTTGGATGGGATCTATCATGTAATCGAGTTAGTTTTGTTAGGGTTTGATCCCTAGTGTCCACTATGTTCTGCGATTGATGTTGCTATGACTTTGCTATGCTTAATGCTTGTCACTAGGGCCCGAGTGCCATGATTTCAGATCTGAACCTATTATGTTTTCATCAATATATGAGAGTTCTAGATCCTATCTTGCAAGTCTATAGTCACCTATTATGTGTTATGATCCGTCAACCCCGAAGTGACAATAATCGGGATACTTACCGGTGATGACCGTAGTTTGAGGAGTTATGTATTCACTATGTGTTAATGCTTTGTTCCGGTACTCTATTAAAAGGAGGCCTTAGTATTCCTTAGTTTCCGTAAGGACCCCGCTGCCACGGGAGGGTAGGACAAAAGATGTCATGCAAGTTCTTTTCCATAAGCATGTATGACTATATTCGGAATGCATGCCTACATTACATTGATGAACTGGAGCTAGTTCTGTGTCACCCTAGGTTATGACTGTTACATGATGAACCGCATCCGGCATAATTCTCCATCACCGATCCATTGCCTACGAGCTTTCCATATATTGTTCTCCGCTTATTTACTTTTCCGTTGCTATTGCTATCATCACTCACATATATTCATGAAAACATAATAGGTTCAGATCTGAAATCATGGCACTCGGGCCCTGGCGACAAGCATTTAGCATAGCAAAGTCATAGCAACATCAATCTTAGAACATGATGGATACTAGGGATCAAACCCTAACAAAACTAACTCGATTACATGATAAATCTCATCCAACCCATCACTGTCCAGCAAGCCTACGATGGAATTACTCACGCACGGCGGTGAGCATCATGAAATTGGTGATGGAGGAAGGTTGATGATGGCGATGGCAACGGATTCCCCTCTCCGGAGTCCCGAACGGACTCCAGATCAGCCCTCCCGAGAGAGATTAGGACTTGGCGGTGGCTCCATATCGTAAAACGCGACGAATCCTTCTCTCTGATTTTTTTTCTCCCCGAATACGAATATATAAAGTTGGAGTTGAGGTCGGTGGAGCACCAGGGGGCCCACGAGGCAGGGGGTGCACCCAGGGGGTAGGCGCGCCCCCACCCTCGTGGACAGGGTGTGGGCCCCCTGGCCTTGATTCTTTCGCAAGTATTTTTTTGATATTCCAAAAATAATCTCCGTTGATTTTCAGATCATTCCAAGAACTTTTATTTCTGCACAAAAACAACACCATGGCAATTCTGCTGAAAACAGCGCCAGTCTGGGTTAGTTCCATTCCAATCATGCAAGTAAGAGTCCAAAACAAGGGAAAACATGTTTGAAAAAGTAGATACGACGGAGACGTATCAATACCAGAGGAACACTTAGTATACTATCAAACATCACAACGTAACTGGGTGACTACAAAGATGCTCTACAGGTGTCTCCGATGGTGTTTGTAGAGTTGGCATAGATCAAGATTAGGATTTGTCACTCCGTGTATTGGAGAGGTATCTCTGGGCCCTCTCGGTAATGCACATCACTATAAGCCTTTGCAAGCAATGTGACTAATGAGTTAGTTACGGGATGTTGCATTACGGAACGAGTAAAGAGACTTGCTGGTAATGATATTGAACTAGGTATTGAGATACCGACGATTGAATCTCGGGCAAGTAACATACCGATGACAAAGGGAACAACGTATGTTGTTATGCGGTTTGACCGATAAAGATCTTCGTAGAATATGTAGGAACCAATATGAGCATCCAGGTTCCGCTATTGGTTATTGACCAGAGATAAGTCTCGGTCATGTCTACATAGTTCTCAAACCCATAGGGTCTGCACGCTTAATGTTCGGTGACGATCAGTATTATGAGTCTATGTGTTTTGATGTACCGAAGGTAGTTCGGAGTCCCGGATATGATCACGTACATGACGAGGAGTCTCGGAATGGTCGAGACATAAAGATCGATATATTGGAAGCCTATGTTTGTACATCGGAATGGTTCCGGATGAGTTCGGGCATATACCGGAGTACCAGGAGGTTACCGGAACCCCCGGGAAGTATATGGGCCTTATTGGGTCATAGTGGGAGAGAGGAGAAAGGAGCCTAGGAGGGGGCGCCCCCCCCCCCAATCCCAATCCGAATTGGGTGGGGGGTCCCCCCCCCCCTTTCCTTCCCCCTCTCCCCCTTCCTTCCTTTCCTAATCCAACTATGGAAGGGGGGAATCCTACTCCTGGTGGGAGTAGGACTCCCCTTGGGTGGGCCATAGAGGGGCCGGCCCTCCCCCTCCACCACTCCTTTATATACGGGGGAGGGGGCACCCCATAGACACACAAGTTGATTGTTTAGCCGTGTGCGGTGCCCCCTCCACAAATTTCCACCTCGGTCACATCGTTACAGTGCTTAGGCGAAGCCCTGCGCCGTCGTGCTGACGAAACTCTCCCTCGACACTCAGCTGGATCTAGAGTTCGCGGGATGTCACCGAGCTGAACGTATGCAGATCACTGAGGTGCCATACCTTCGGTGCTAGGATCAGTCGGATCGTGAATACGTACGACTACATCAACCGCGTTGTCATAACGCTTCCGCTTACGGTCTATGAGGGTACATGGACAACACTATTCCCCTCTCGTTGCTATGCATCACCTAGATGGATCTTGCGTGTGCGTAGGAAAATTTTGAAATTACTGCGTTCCCCAACAGATAGCACACTAAGTGTTCCTCTGGTATTCGGGAGTTACATAATCTCATAGTCATAGGAACATGTATAAGTTATGAAGAAAGCAATATCAGTAAACTAAACGATCATCGTGCTAAGCTAACGGATGGGTCAAGTTAATCACATCATTCTCTAATGATGTGATCCCATTTATCAAATGACAACTCTTTGTCCATGGCTAGGAAACTTAACCATCTTTGATTAACGAGCTAGTCAGGTAGAGGCATACTACTGACACTCTGTTTGTCTATGTATTCAGACATGTACTGAGTTTCCGGTTAATACAATTCTAGCATGAATAATAAACATTTATCATGATATAAGGAAATATAAATAACAACTTTATTAGTGCCTCTAGGGCATATTTCCTTCAGAAGAGCACCCTGGAAAAGGCTCAAAATTGTTGACACGTCTTTGAGATCACAACAGAATACCCTAGAAAAAATTCCTTCAAAAAGGATGTCCGACAATCCATCCATGAAAAAGATGAAATCGGGTCAGATTTGTTTTCGGGCATAAAATAGATCCGAGAATTTATGCACTCCTCGGACTCGTTTCAAAGTTTGGAGGGTCGGATCGAGCTGAAATTTGAGGGGTTGTCAACATAGGAATTCTGATGTCGATGAACGGTTGGATTTTTCAAAGGATGTATGAGATGGAAACTAGACTCCTCACCCTAAACTCGTCCAGATTCCTGTTCAGATTCGACATGGTTCCGGTATATGATGATTGCGAGAGATTTCTCCATCAGAACACGATGAAATTTACCGGGTCATATAGACTCAATTCCACACAATTTCACTAGACCAATCATCAACGCGACGCTCAGTGATACGTCTCCAACATATCTATAATTTTTGATTGCTCCATGCTATATTATCTACTATTTTGAATGTTTAAGGGCTTTATTATACACTTTTATATCATTTTTGGGACTAACCTATTAACCTAGAGCCCAGTGTCAGTTTCTGTTTTTACCCTGTTTTAGGGTTTCGAAGAACAGGAAAATCAAACGGAGTCCAATTGACCTGAAACTTCATGGAACTCATTTTTGGAAGGAAAGAAGCCCAGAAGACTTGGAGTGCACGTCGGGGAACCTACGAGGAAGTCATGAGGCAGGGGGGCACGCCCACCCCCCTTGGGCGTGCCCTCCACCTTCGTGAGCCCCTCATGGCCCCCCTGACGTACTTCTTCCGCCTATATATCTCCATATACCCTAAAACATCCGTGAGCACAATAGATCGGGAGTTCCGCCGCCAGAAGCCTCCGTAGCCAACGAAAGACAATCTAGACCCGTTCCGGCACCCTGCCGGAGGGGGCAATCTCTCTCCCGTAGCCATCTTCATCATCCCGGTGCTCTCCATGATGAGGAGGGAGTAGTTCTCCCTCGGGGCTGAGGGTATGTACCAGTAGCTATGTGTTTGATCTGTCTCTCTCTCTCATGTTCTTGAGGTGATACGATCTTGATGCATCGCGAGCTTTGCTATTATATTTGGATCCTATGATGTTTCTTCCCCCCTCTACTCTCTTGTAATGAATTGAGTTTCCCCTTTGAAGTTATCTTATCGGATTGAGTCTTTAAAGATTTGAGAACACTTGATGTATGTCTTGCCGTGGATATCTGTGGTGACAATGGGATATCACGTGATTCACTTGATGTATGTTTTGGTGATCAACTTGCGGGTTCTGCCCATGAACCTATGCATAGGGGTTGGCACACGTTTTCTTCATGATTCTCCGGTAGAAACTTTTGGGGCACTCTTTGAGGTCCTTTGTGTTGGTTGAATAGATGAATCCGAGATTGTGTGATGCATATCGTATAATCATGCCCACGGATACTTGAGGTGACATTGGAGTATCTAGGTGACATTAGGGTTTTGGTTGATTTGTGTCTTAAGGTGTTATTCTAGTACGAACTCTAGGGCTGTTTGTGACACTTATAGGAATATCCCAACGGATTGATTGGAAAGAATAACTTTGAGGTGGTTTCGTACCCTACCATAATCTCTTCGTTTGTTCTCCGCTATTAGTGACTTTGGAGTGACTCTTTGTTGCATGTTGAGGGATAGTTATGTGATCCAGTTATGTTATCATTGTTGAGGGAACTTGCACTAGTGAAAGTATGAACCCTAGGCCTTGTTTCAACGCATTGCAATACCGTTTTAGCTCACTTTTATCATTAGTTACCTTGCTGTTTTTATATTTTCAGATTACAAAAACTATTATCTACCATCCATATACCACTTGTATCACCATCTCTTCGCCGAACTAGTGCACCTATACAATTTACCATTGTATTGGGTGTGTTGGGGACACAAGAGACTCTTTGTTATTTGGTTGCAGGGTTGCTTGAGAGAGACCATCTTCATCCTACGCCTCCTACGGATTGATAAACCTTAGGTCATCCACTTGAGGGAAATTTGCTACTGTCCTACAAACCTCTGCGCTTGGAGACCCAACAACGTCTACAAGAAGAAGGTTGTGTAGTAGACATCAAGCTCTTTTCTGGCGCCGTTGTCGGGGAGGTGAGTGCTTGAAGGTATATCTTTAGATCTTGCAATCGAGTCTTTTAGTTTCTTGTTTTATCACTAGTTTAGTTTATAAAAGAAAATTACAGAAAAATGGAATTGAGTTTGTCTCATACGCTTCACCTTTTTAATATCTTTCGTGAGTATGATGGAAAGGAAAATTGTGCCAAAGTGTTAGAAGAATAATGCATTCAAATGTTTGGCACTAAATCTTTGAATGATGAGCATGATTGCAATGTTGTTAGTATGAATTCTTTGAATACCAATGATGCTAATGATGATTGCACTAGTTATGATGAAAATGCCTCCTATAAACATGTCAATTTTGTGGAGTGCATGTTTGCAAGTACACACCAAATAGGGAAGATAGATATTGCAAGGGGCATAAGTACTTAGAAACCAAATTATTGCAAGAAGAGCTAGATGAATGTGCTGAAAATTTAAGATATCTTACCTATACTTGCGAACTTTGCAATGAACATGGTCATTTAAATATCAAATGCAAATTGTTTCATGACCGGATCGTGTCCAAAATTTGTGATGACTTGATTTGCCTTGCACATCATAATGAACTTAGTTTGCTCTTGGGTTATGAAGAAATGAAACGTATAACTGAGGGTATTCCAAAATTTAATCTCGATAAACTTCTTGGTTTTGATCTAGAGAAGATTTATATGTATTGTGCGGTGAATTGCATTGAAAATCCTTATATTGCCAATTACATAAAGAAAAGAAAACAAATAGGAGATGAAGAGAATACTAACGAAAGGGAAGAGACTTCCCAATATCCTCCTATTATTTATTATGATGAATCAGGTAACGAGGAGGAGCCTTCTATTCAACCAATCTCATTAATAAGGAGCTCCAAAAAGAGGATTGAACCCACACATGAGGTGAAGAAGAAGAAAAGAAAAAGGAAGAGAGGTAAAAAGGTATCTCTCCCAAATAAAGTTGATACTATTATTGTTGTGCCTCATGAAAATGATACACTTAATGATGATCTCGTTATGCCTATTGCTTGTTGTGATGATTATGATTGGGAAAATAATGACACTTCTTATGATCTTGAAAATCTTTTTGGCACTTGCTTGGAAGAATATTATAATTGCTATACTATTGGTGCTATCCATCCTATTAATGATGAGAGTGATTATGCTTATAATATGAAAAGGCCCAAGCTTGGGGATGCTATGTTTGATGAAGATGATGTTTTTGAGAATATATTTGCTGCAACTAATGTTTGTCCTAAGCTTGGGGATGCTACGCTTAATGAAGATGATATTTTTAGTCTCCCAAGTTTTGATATGCAAATTTATAATGATGATAGCATGCCTCCTACCTATGATGATTATTGTGAGGATACTTATGCTATAAAAAGTTGTGATTATATTTATAAAACTTATCATGATTATGATTATCCCTTCTCTGAACATTACTCTTTCAATGTGGAAACAATTTATAGTATTCAAGTCTCTTATGATGCTCCCACTATTCTGAATGAGAAGAATTTTGCTTATGTGGAGAGTATGATGCGGAGCATCCTACGGACATCACCATGTCAAGAGTCCATTTGGCAAGTGACACGTTCGACATCCACTTCACATACACAAAGATGAATCATCTCCTTTACGCGTGTTCACTTGACCCCTTGGAGGATGGTATACTACTTGACACTCCACTCGAGTGCATGCATAGGTATTGTTTGAATGCTATGGACGACGAGGAGGAGTGCGAGCGCCAGTGTACAACTACACCATCCGCGACGGAAGCTTGGAAACGAAGACACAAGAAGAAGAGCTGCCAAAGAAGCTCCAGCGAGCGGACGTCCGGACGACACCGGACGACCGGCCCCTCTCAGCGAGCGGACGTCCGGCCCCCACCGGACAACCGGCACATCTACACCCGAGCCAAATCAGCGGAAGACCGGCGACACCGGACGACCGGCGACCGGACGACCGCCAGCTACCGGGCGTCCGGTGCCACCTCAACCGAGCCAAAGTGAGCGGAAGTCCGGCGACTACCGGACGTCCGGAAGCCCATGAGCCACCGGACGACCGGTCCCCAGCGGACGTCCGGTACCTGTCTGCGTACAGAGATCGGGCATGAAGCCCATGTATCCCTCTCCCACTTACCCCTTCGTGTACCTAGACTATATATACTCCTCCACCTCCTCCTAGTTAGGGTTAGCATTGTGATAGCTCATTTGAGAGATAGAGCTACGCTCATCCATTACTGATCTACTCCACGAGAGAGACCGCGGCCCCTCTACGGAGAAGATCCCCTTGGATTCAAGACCGGCCCCATCAAGACCTCCTCACGGAGAAGAACCCGGTTATTGTTCGTATCGTCCGTTGTTGACTTTGGATCTTGTATCTCTCTTTGTGTTTCGAGGATCTAGCACATGTGTGATCTATTTCTTGTTGGTTGAGTGTTTCTCTTGTGTTTCCCCTCGTGTTCTTCGTGTTCCTCGTAGGGATCCGCTCTTTTCGTGAAAGATCGGCCATCTAGGGTTCCACCCTACATCATCTTGGATCAGAGCTTAGGTTTATCACGAATTTGGAGCCTCCCCGTTGTGTTTTCTAGCCTAATTTTGTTGTGTTCTTCCCCAATTTCGAAAATCCTCACCAAAAATAGCCCCAATTTTTTTTTGTGATTTGTTGGTATGATGAAGTTTTGTTGATTTTGATCCATGGATTTGCTTGGTTTCGAGTGGATCTAGCATTTCCCCAATTTTCCCCACTTTCCATCCACGAAATCTCATCAATTTTGACCCCAAAATCCCCAAATTCCGCCCAAAATCGCGTCCCGAATCTGAAATCTCGCGTTGACCCCGACCACCGGACGACCGTCACTTTACCGGACGTCTGGAGCCTCTGGAACGACCGGACGTCCGTCATCCACCGGACGACCGGAACCCCTAACCTGGATGGAAATTAGCGGATTTCCGAGCTCACCGGACGTCCGGCCACCGGACATCCATCCATTAGCAGACGTCCGCTACCTGTAAAAACTGACTTCGGCTGATTTTTGTTTCGGCCATAACTAATTCATCCGAACTCCGATTTTGACGTTCTTTAGCTCGTTTTGAAGCTCTTGACATCCTCCTTCCCACAAAAATACCACCAACATCATTTGACTCCATCAAATTTTCTGAAATTTGGCAAGTTTGCCTAGGCCCTCCACCATATCATCCGCTACACCACCATAGCCTTCCGCAACCTAACCAATTTTGTTCCCCATAGCATTAGTGGTTGCTTGAGGAGTGATTTGAGTCTCCTAAGGTGTCTAGGCTACTTAGGGACGGTTGCTTCTTCATCAACCACCACCACCACCATAACTTCCGCATAGGCTTGACCACTATACACTTCCGCCACCCCAACTTAACCCAATTTTGTTTGTGTTGTGAGTTGTGTCTCCTAAGGTGTTTCGGCTACTTAGGGACCGTGCTTTCAACTCCGACACCGTGTATAGTCCACCACCATAACCTCCACTTCCGCATTGCCTAGTGCAACACCACCGCATTCCTCTACCACCATTTGACGTTTGAGATTTTGAGTTCGCGGTTTTTCAGTTTCCTAAGGTGTTTCGGCTACTTAGGGACGAGTCTCCATCATCTTGGTATCACCATCAAGATCACCGCCACTCATCATCACCGCGGACGGTAACCTCCATATCATCTTGGTATCGTGGTACCCCTCCATTGTACATTTCCCTTGCCATTGCATTGATAACCCCTAGCCCATTTTGCGTTACTTGCCTATCGAGACTAGCCATTTGAGTGTTGCCGGCAACGTTACTTGTGCACATTAGTGATCTACACCATACATTGCATACATACCATATCATATTGGTACCATATCATCTCGTGTGCCTCAAGTTTGTTCCCGCATATATACAATTGCTACCTTGGTTTGTGCATTTCGCAAAGTGGCCATACAAAAAGCAAAAAAAGAGAATAAAGCTTTTAAGCAAAGAAAAAGAGTGAACAAAGAGTTTGTAAGCAAGTGCCATAGCATCATACCACATTGTCATATAAGATCATCTTGGATCATAACACCGGGAACCATATATACGTAGCATACTTGGGATAGAATTCGTTGCATTTTTGTCTCCTATAGGTTGTGCACAAGTGTCGTATCCGCCTATTGAGCAATCGTGCTAGCGCCTCTCTAGAGTTGTGCAACAAGAGCATTTTCCGTGGATTACATATTTTGAGCTCATCCTTGGTTGCACGACCCCATTTATCTATCTGTGTGTGCGGTTCCGTGTGCCACCCATATTGCTATTGGTCTACTTGTTACACTTGCGAATTTGTGAATCTCTTTCAACATTATTGACTCTTGCTAACATTTTACATCAAATTTTTGTGCCACTATCCTCACCGAGCTCCACCATAAGCCTTACTTGTGTAGGTGCGAGAAACCGACAAGAATTGGTACCAATTGTGCAATTTCCTTGTCCACATTGGAGTGATCATTGATCCATTTTCAACTTTGGTCAAGGTACATTTGGTATTCGTTCTTCTCTTTCTCCACTCACATTGGCTCGAATCTTGTGATGGATAGGCAAGGCATTTCATCTCCGGTCTTCCAAAACAACGACGGCGTGTACAACTACATCGACAACAAGCTTTCCGCGCAAAAGGAGGGGCAAGATGCAAGGATGGAGGAGATTCGGACCTTGTTGATCAACCGTTCTTCCCCTTCATCATCCTCAAGGCGGCAACGTTCAAGTCACAAGTCTTCGAGCGCAAAAATGATGCAAGCGCAAGTCGTCCACGTCCACATCTCCATGGCGACCACCATCACGTTTGTGATCCACCTCGTCATGAAGGGCAATTCACCTCCAAGCAACATGCGCACGACGACGACGAACGACATCTACTACGAGCTCAAGTGCGACAACGCCACCATCAACATGAAGATGTTCGAGATGAGCCTACCTACAAGTCGCAACAAGCCCTACTTCACGCCAAGTCCAAACTTCATGACCACAAGAGAAGACCGCGAGACAAGCACCACCAAGACGGAGCTACGGCTACACCAACCACTTTGGCATCTTCGCCAAGCGACTTCAAGGAATCTTCGCCTACAAATATATGGCATCTTCGCCAACAAGCACCTCAAGACTACGCTCAAAAGAAGCTCCCCAAGCTCAAGTCCGCGACTTCCACGAGCTACTACGACCTCGACATCGACCACACGATTCCTTTCTATGGGACTCAAGAACCCGAGGAGTATCTTGAGTGGGAGCGTTTGATGGACGACTACCTCAAGCTACATCAAGTTCCTCCTGAAGATCAAGTGAAGTGCGCCACAAGGAACTTCCACGACTACGCGTCCACATGGTGGCTTCACACACCTTCGGAGAGCTACGACATGAGTTGGCCCAAGACGAAGAGAGCTTTGCGGCGAGAGTTTGTGCCTCCAACCTACACGGAACAACTTCAACGCCAATTGGAGAACACCATCCAAGGATCCAAGTCCATCGACGAGTACTTCAAGGAGATGAAGATTGCCTTGCGACGAGCTGGCGTGGACGACCCCATTTCGATGAAGTTCCACTTCATGATGGGATTGCACAATGACATATCCAAGACGATCTTCCTCGAGAACTACAAGTCCCTTGACGACAACTACATTGGTGCTCTCAAGGCGGAACAAGAACTCATGAAGGCCAAGGCTTCTCGACCCCAAGCACACTTCTCGAAGACCAAGCTCCAAGAAGGCGAGCATGAGGATAGTATCACCAAGATGTCCAAGCCCGACGAGCTACAAGACGATGCTCCCAAGTTTGACTTCACCGCCATCCCTCTTTGTGGCATTGACGATGCCGAGTCTACTTCGACTCTTTTTTAAGATGGTGTGGCGACGACTACGACTACGGACACCATCAAGGACCAAACTTTTGAGGCGAGCGACATGGTGACGAGCAAGGATGATGCTTCCATCTTAGGAGGCAAGAGTGATGATGTGCCATCTTCGGCCTTCATCCACGGCGACAATGACGAGATGGTTGAGCATGGGATTTTCCCTTCGACCACGGCGACGTATGATGACTTGAGTGACTTGTGCCACTATATTGAGAGTGAAAGTGACTTCACCACTAGCCACATATATGTGTTGCCACAATTCCCATGTGAGGAGAGCCACAACCCCCACCACTTGAGTGAGATGAGTGACTCCACCATATGTGAGTTTGAGTGCACCTATTTTGAGGGAGTGAGTGAACCACCACATAGAGAGAGTGAGATAGTTAATAGGTCATGTGAGGCCACTTTCAACACTAACGACTTGACCTCTACCTCTATTGTGTCTTCTCATTTGGTGCTAGGTCCCTTATATGATGACGCGCCAAATCTCGACGACTTCGTCCTACCTTTGGACAAGACGATGGCCATGGTGGAATATGATGCACCCCCCATATGGTTCCATCACAATGATGATCTTGACCACCATTCGGTCTTACCCACCTCACCTACACCACATGAGTGGAATGACAAAGGTAACATAGGTGAAGGTGATGCTCTTGTCCCACTAGTGGACTATCATAACATTGATTGATTGCATGATGTTGATCAACCTATTTCCATGCTTCATGCTAGTGTGACTTCCCCATGCGATGATTTACCCATTTATGATGAGTATGATGATTTCCATGTGGAGTCTATTAGTTGTGATGACATGTTACATAGGATTTCTTGTGCTAATTCTCTCGGTCATATCATGTTTGCCAATCTGATTGACTTGTCATATGCTATGCATGAGATCGACCACATGTCATATTTGCAATCTCTTCATAGTGATTATGCATATGCCATTAAAATTAACCCAATTTGCACATATGGCATAGATGAGAAGCCCATGGTTATTGGCATTTGTTTTTCTTGTGATGATATTGATATGCTCCCTTTGCATCCTTTTTCTCATATGCCATGCCATGACCACCTAGCTTCGGATATGCATTGTTTTGGATGTTGTCCATTTTCTCCATATGATGCTTCCAACATTGCTCATGAGGAGACCCCCATAGTTTCCTCATGCATTTTAGGAGATTTTGATCACTCCCATCCATTGCATGATCCTCATACTTATGTGCACAATATGCTTCCCATGAATAAACATGCTATTGATGTGCCATATAGTTGTATGCTCAATTTGCATCCCCATAATGTTATACACAATAACTATTCTTTCATGATGGATGACATGTTCTTATACCATGCATCAAAATTCTTTGAGCGATGCTTATCTTGTGCTAACTTCCACGTGCAAATACACATCAAGATGGATGATGTGTACATTTACCATGCGCACAATTTCTTTGGTTTGTGTCTCTTTTGTGTAGGTACCCATGAATACTTGTCAACCTCGCAATCCCATGAGTTGACAAAACGAGCTCTAGAGAGCAACGATGACTTGAGATCCCATGGATTGTCTTTCCCACCGCTCTCTTCGCGCAAAGACTTCGCGCATTTCTTCTACATGACCCTCACTTGGATATGGGTTATTGTCCACTACATATCCTATGCCCATCTTGCCATGATCACTTTGCATGATATGCTCATTACTATTCCTTTGCCATGCATTTGTGACCCATGCTTTGCATTACACATGATGATTGATTCTAGAACTTCTATGTGTATTTGCAAGCTTGGTGGAGATATCACTTATTATTGCCATGTTTGCTTTGTGCCCCATGCCTATGATTATACTATGATCTTGCTTTGTGTTCGTGCTTGCGATATGTCATGTGCATTGCCTATGCCTATTATTTACTCACATGACATCATTGCCATGATTTCCTCTAGTGTGTTGCATCTTCGCTCCACTAGTTTGCATGACATGATTGTTATTGCTTCTTGTCATATCTCTCCATATGTTGCCTCTCTCATGATAGATGATTTGCCATGTATTGAGTGCAATTATGCATTTAGTCTTGATAATGAGTTTGCCCCCATAGCATTCTCACATATATTTGGAGATTTTGACATATTCCTTGTGAAGCATGCTTGTCTTACCTCTTTGCACCATATACCTAGTGCCATGAATATTGCCATTTTTGCATCATATTCTTCACGCACTTGTGCTTCTAATGGTTATGTGGAAGAGAAGAGAACCATCATGATGGATCATGTGTTTATCTACCATGCACATACATTCTTTCTTTTGTTGTGTGCATGTGTAGGATACTTGGACTTCGTGTCAACTTCCACGTCACGTGAGTTGACAATCCGAGCTCTTGAGAGCGAACCACCTTCTACCACGACGATTCTACATCGCACTTGCTTGTACTTCGCCATTGTGAAGGACGCACAAGAACATGCTTTCAAGGTGATATCCTTCTCTTTTGAGAACCCCCAAACCATGAGCATGCATATTGTGGATCATACTACTTGTGTTGCTTGCACCATGCGACTTATTTGTCATCTTGGACCCCTTTCATGCGCACATGTTAGAGATCTTGCTTCCACTTGTCATTTTCACAATTCCATGCATCATGATATATATGCCTTGTGTGTTGCATCCAGTTCTTGGATTACTTGCTCCTATCACATGTTTGGTTGCAACAATGTCATCACTTCACATATGCCATGTCCCATTGACTGCTACATGCTTGCCTTGATTGCCTCACACATGATGAACAATTGCTCTTTCCATTGTGTTGAGTGCCACACGATATTCACTACACCCAATGCACATTATGCTTGGATTGTCTTGCACTTGACCCATGTGTTTAGACACTTCATTTTATTTGGTGTTGTGAATGATTCATATGCCTACCATAGACCTTTCATTGAGAAATTTGCCCATGCTCGCTATGATCTTGAGTAGATGCTTATTCTCTTGTTACACATATTTGCATCACTACCTCACATTTACATGCTTGTCCCCATGATATCCTTGATTATGCTCAATTTATGTGCTTACATGCCATGTCACAATCCTTTGTCACACCATATGCTATGCTTGATGACAACACTTGTTGGGTGAATCACCTCTTGAATGCTTGGTTTTGCACTAACGCTCACCGCATTTGTTTTTCCAAGTGTTTGTTCTCCTTGCTCCTTTTGAAGGAATCACAAGACGGTGCGACATTGGAGAGTGCCCATTTCGAGCTTCAAGATGACGGGAACTTGGTGATCGACCACTCCTACACGGCGACGCCATCTCTTTCCCATGGTGATTTGGATTTCGATCCGTGGTCGGATCTTTCCCAAGGGAGGGGAGATGATGCGGAGCATCCTATGGACATCACCATGTCAAGAGTCCATTTGGCAAGTGACACGTTCGACATCCACTTCACATACACAAAGGTGAATCATCTCCTTTACGCGTGTTCACTTGACCCCTTCGAGGATGGTATAATACTTGACACTCCACTCTTGTGCATGCATAGGTATTGTCGGAACGCTATGGACGACGAGGAGGAGTGCGAGCGCAAGTGTACAACTACACCATCCGCGACGGAAGCTTGGAAACGAAGACGCAAGAAGAAGAGCTGCCAAAGAAGCTCCAGCGAGCGGACATCTGGACGACACCGGACGACCGGCCCCTCTCAGCGAGCGGACGTCCGGCCCCCACCGGACAACCAGCACATCTACACCCGAGCCAAATCAGCGGAAGACCGGCGACACCGGACGACCGGCGACCGGACGACCGCCAGCTACCGGACGTCCGGTGCCACCTCAACCGAGCCAAAGTGAGCGGAAGTCCGGCGACTACCGGACGTTGGGAAGCCCACGAGCCACCGGACGACCGGTCCCCAGCAGACGTCCGGTACCTGTCTGCGTACAGAGATCGGGCATGAAGCCCATCTATCCCTCTCCCACTTACCCCTTCGTGGACCTAGACTATATATACTCCTCCACATCCTCCTAGTTAGGGTTAGCGTTGTGATAGCTCATTTGATAGATAGAGCTACGCTCATCCATTACGGATCTACTGCACGAGAGAGACCGCGGACCCTCTACGAAGAAGATCCCCTTGGATTCAAGACCCCCTCTTGGGTGGCCCCATCAAGACCTCCTCATGGAGAAGAACCCGGTTACCGTTTGTATCGTTCGTTGTTGACTTTGGATCTTGTATCTTTCTTTGTGTTTCGAGGATCTAGAACATGTGTGATCTATTTCTTGTTGGTTGAGTGTTTCTCTTGTGTTTCCCCTCGTTTTCCCCCTCATGTTCTTCGTGTTCCTCATAGGGATCCGCTCCTTTCGTGAAAGATCGGCCATCTAGGGTTCCACCCTACATCAGAGTAGTAAATTTTCTATGCTTGTAGATCATGAAAAGAATGCTTTAGCTGTTGGTTATATTGTTGAATTCATTCATGATGCTACTGAAAATTATTATGAGGGAGGAACATATGCTTGTAGGAATTGCAATAATATCAAGTTTCCTCTCTATGTGCTTAAAGTTTTGAAGTTATGCTTGTTTTGCTTTCCTATGCTAGTTGATTATTGTTCCCATAAGTTGTTTGCTCACAAAATACCTATGCATAGGAAGTTGGTTAGACTTAAATGTGCTAGTCATATTCTTCATGATGCTCTTTTTATGTTACAATTCTTATCTTTTATGTGAGCATCATTGAAATCATCATGCCTAGCTAGGGCGTTAAACGATAGCGCTTGTTGGGAGGCAACCCAATTTTATTTTTGTTCCTTGATTTTTTTTCCTGTTTAGTAATAAATAATTCATCTAGCCTCTGTTTATATGTGGTTTTATTGTTTCAATTAGTGTTTGTGCCAAGTAGAACCTTTGGGAGGACTCGGGGAAAGTCTTGTTGATCATGCTGTAAAAAACAGAAACTTTAGCGCTCACGAGGATTGTTGCCATGTTTATTTGGAAAGTTCTAATTAGTTAATTCTTTTTGCAGATGATTAATAGATAAATTCCTCAGGTCCAGCAATTTATTTGAGAATTTTATGAGTTCCATAAGTATACGTTTTATTCAGATTACTACAGACTGTTCTGTTTTTGACAGATTCTGTTTTTCATGTGTTGTTTACTTATTTTGATGAATCTATGTCTAGTAAAATAGTTTATAAACCATAGAGAAGTTGGAATACAGTAGGTTTAACACCAATATAAATAAATAATGAGTTCATTACAGTACCTTGACGTGGTGATTTATTTTCTTATACTAACGGAGCTTACGAGTTTTCTTTTAAGTTTTGTGTTGTGAAGTTTTCAAGTTTTGGGTAAGGATTCGATGGACTATGGAACAAGGAGTGGTAAGAGCCTAAGCTTGGGGATGCCCAAGGCACCCCAAGGTAATATTCAAGGATAGCCAAGAGCCTAGGCTTGGGGATGCCCCGGAAGGCATCCCCTCTTTCGTCTTCGTTCATCGGTAACTTTACTTGGAGCTATATTTTTATTTACCACATGATATGTGTTTTGCTTGGAGCGTCAATTTATTTTGTTAGGATTTGCTTTATTTTATTTAGAACAATGTTTTGCATATTTTATTTCAATAAAAGTGTCATCGATAGTCTTTAATATGCCTATGTTACAAGTATACATGTTGCTGTTTGAAAACAGAAAGTTTACCGCTGTTGCAATAATTCCCTAGAAAAGTAAGAATGTGATAAAATGTTGAAACCTTTTGAATATTAAGCTATGATAAATTTACTACAGTGGTAATTTCCTTTCATATTTTTGGAGCTAGGTAAGTATGGATGTTTCAGCATTCTTTACAGACTATCCTGTTTAGGCAGATTGCTGTTATGTTTGCATTGTTTGCATATGTTTGCTTCTTTAATGATTCTATTTGAGGATAGGACTATTAAATATGCAGAGGCATTTAGTATGCAATGTTGAATAATAATTTTAGTGATTTGCTACAGTACAGTATGATAAGGTTTTGGCAACGGTTTATACTAACTTATCTCACGAGTCCTTGTTGAGTTTTGTGTGGATGAAGCTTTTGAGATTTAGGGAGACCTTGATATGAGAGGAATTAAGGAGACACAAAAGCTCAAGCTTGGGGATGCCCAAGGCACCCCAAGATAATATTTCAAGAAGTCTCAAGCGTCTAAGCTTGGGGATGCCCCAGTTGGCATCCCACCTTTCTTCTTCAACAACTATCGGTTAGTTTCGGTTGATCCTAAGTTTTTGCTTCTTCACATGATGTTTGCCATTCTTAGAATGTCATTTTATTTTGCTTTGATTTCTGTTTGAATAGAATACCAAGATCTGAAATTATTAAATGTTAGAGAGTCTTCACATAGTTGCATAATTATTCGACTACTCATTGATCTTCACTTATATCTTTCGGAGTAGTTTGTCATTTGCTCTAGTGCTTCACTTATATCCTTTTAGAGCACGGTGATGGTTTTATTATATAGAAATAGATGAACTCTCATGCTTCACTTAGATTATTTTGAGAGTCTTAAATAGCATGGTAATTTGCTTAAAATCCTAATATGCTAGGTATTCAAGATTAGTAAAACTTTCTTATGAGTGTTTTGAATACTAAGAGAAGTTTGATGCTTGATGATTGTTTTGAGATATGGAGGTAATAATATCAAAGTCGTGCTATTTGAGTAGTTGTGAATTTGATAAATACTTGTGTTGAAGTTTGCAAGTCTCGTAGCATGCACATATGGTAAACGTTGTGTAACAAATTTGAAACATGAGGTGTTATTTGATTGTCCTCCTTATGAGTGGCGGTCGGGGACGAGCGATGGTCTTTTCCTACCAATCTATCCCCCTAGGAGCATGCGCGTAGTACCGAGGTTTTTGATGACCTGTAGATTTTTGCAATAAGTATGTGAGTTCTTTATGACTAATGTTGAGTCCATGGATTATACGCACTCTCACCCTTCCATCCTTGCTAGCCTCTTCGGTACCGTGCATTGCCCTTTCTCACATTGAGAGTTGGCACAAACTTCGCCGGTGCATCCAAACCCCGTGATATGATATGCTCTGTCACACATAAACCTCCTTATATCTTCCTCAAAACAGCCACCATACCTACCTATTATGGCATTTCCATAGCCATTCCGAGATATATTGTCATGCAGCTTTCCACCATCCAGTTTATCATGACACATTCATCATTGTCATATTGCTTAGCATTATCATGTAGTTCACAAAGTATTTGTGGCAAAGCCACCATTCATAATTTTTTCATACTTGTCACTCTTGATTCATTGCATATCCCGGTACACCGCCGGAGGCATCCATATAGAGTCATACTTTGTTCTAGTATCGAGTTGTAATCATTGAGTTGTAAACAAATAGAAGTGTGATGATCATCATTCAATAGAGCATTGTCCCAAAAAAGGACAAAGAAAAAAAAGGCCCAAAAAAAGGGGGCAATGTTACTATCCTTTTACCACACTTGTGCTTCAAAGTAGCACCATGATCTTCATAGTAGAGAGTCTCTCATGTTATCATTTTCATATACTAGTGGGAATTTTTCATTATAGAACTTGGCTTGTATATTCCAACAATGGGCCTCCTCAAGTGCCCTAGGTCTTCGTGAGCAACCAAGTTGGATGCACACCCACTTAGTTTCTTTTGTTGAGCTTTCATACATTTATAGCTCTAGTGCATCCGTTGCATGGCAATCCCTACTCCTCGCATTAACATCAATCGATGGGCATCTCCATAGCCCATTGATTAGCCTCGTTGATGTGAGACTTTCTCTTTTTTGTCTTCTCCACATAACCCCCTCATTATATCCTATTCCACCCATAGTGCTATGTCCATGGCTCGCGCTCATGTATTGCGTGAAAGTTTATGAGTTTGAGATTACTAAAGTATGAAACAATTGCTTGGCTTGTCATCGGGGTTGTGCATGATGAGAGCATTCTTGTGTGACGAAAATGAAACATGACTAAACTATATGATTTTGTAGGGATGAACGTTCTTTGTGTTGGAAATATGCCCTAGAGGCAATAATAAAAGGATTATTATTATATTTCCTTGTTCATGATAATTGTCTTTTATTCATGCTATAATTGTGTTATCCGGAAATCGTAATACATGTGTGAATACATAGACACCAACATGTCCCTAGTAAGCCTCTAGTTGACTAGCTCGTTGATCAATAGATAGTCATGGTTTCCTGACTATGGACATTGGATGTCATTGATAACGAGATCACATCATTAGGAGAATGATGTGATGGACAAGACCCAATCCTAAACATAGCACAAGATCGTATAGTTCATTTGCTGGAGTTTTTCCAATGTCAAGTATCTTTTCCTTAGACCATGAGATCGTGTAACTCCCGGATACCGTAGGAGTGCTTTGGGTGTACCAAACGTCACAACGTAACTGGGTGACTATAAAGGTATACTACGGGCATCTCCGAAAGTGTCTGTTGGGTTGACACAGATCAAGACTGGGATTTGTCACTCCGTATGACGGAGAGGTATCTCTGGGCCCACTCGGTAATGCATCATCATAATGAGCTCAAAGTGACCAAGTGTCTGGTCACGGGATCATGCATTACGGTACGAGTAAAGTGACTTGCCCGTAACGAGATTGAACGAGGTATTGGGATACCACGATCGAATCTCGGGCAAGTAACGTACCAATTGACAAAGGGAATTGTATACGGGGTTGCTTGAATCCTCGACATCGTGGTTCATCTGATGAGATCATCGAGGAGCATGTGGGAGCCAACATGGGTATCCAGATCCCGTTGTTGGTTATTGACCGAAGAGCCATCTCGGTCATGTCTACATGTCTCCCGAACCCGTAGGGTCTACACACTTAAGGTTCAGTGACGCTAGGGTTGTAGAGATATGAATATGCAGTAACCCAAAAGTTGTTCGGAGTCCCGGATGAGATCCCGGATGTCACGAGGAGTTCCGGAATGGTCCGGAGGTGAAGAATTATATATAGGAAGTGCAGTTTCGGCCATCGGGAGAGTTTCGGGGGTCACCGGTATTGTACCGGGACCACCGGATGGGTCCCGGGGGTCCACTGGGTGGGACCACCCATCCCGGAGGGCCCCATGGGCTGAAGTAGGGAGGGGAACCAGCCCATAGTGGGCTGGTGCGCCCCCCTTGGCCCACCCCTTGTGCCTAGGGTTGGAAACCCTAGGGTGGGGGGCGCCCCACTTGCCTTGGGGGCCACTCCACCCTTGGCCGCCGCCCCCCCTAGGAGATCCCATCTCCTAGGGCCGGTGCCCCCCCTTGGGGAGCCTATATAAAGGGGGGAGGGAGGGGCAGCCGCACCCTTGACTCTTGGCGCCTCCCTCTCCCCTGCTACACCTCTCCCTCTCGCAGTAGAACGGCGAAGCCCTGCTGCAGTGACCCCTGCATCCACCACCACACCGTCGTGCTGCTGGATCTTCATCAACCTCTCCTTCCCCCTTGCTGGATCAAGAAGGAGGAGACGTCACGCTGACCGTACGTGTGTTCAACGCGGAGGTGCCGTCCGTTCGGCGCTAGGATCTCCGGTGATTTGGATCACGTCGAGTACGACTTCCTCATCCCCGTTCTTCTTCCGCGCGTGATCTACAAAGGTATGTAGATGCAATACGATCACTCGTTGCTAGATGAACTCATAGATGGATCTTGGTGAAACCGTAGGAATTTTTTTTTGTTTTCTGTAACGTTCCCCAACAGTGGTATCAGAGCCAGGTTTATGCGTAGTTCTTTTTGCACGAGTAGAACACAATTTGTTGTGGGCGTAGATGTTGTCAACTTTCTTGCCGCTACTAGTCTTATTTTGCTTCAACGGTATTGTGGGATGAAGGGGCCCGGACCAACCTTACACGTACGCTTACGTGAGACCGGTTCCACCGACTGACATGCATTAGTTGCATATAAGGTGGTTGGCGGGTGTCTGTCTCTCCCACTTTAGTTGGAGCAGATTTGATGAAAAGGGTCCTTATGAAGGGTAAATAGAAGTTGACAAATCACGTTCTGGCTTTAACGTAGGTAAGAAAACGTTCTTGCTAGAACCCTCTTGCAGCCACGTAAAACTTGCAACAACAATTAGAGGACGTCTAACTTGTTTTTGCAGCAAGTGTTTTGTGATGTGATATGGCCAAAGTTGTGATGAATGATGAATGATATATATGTGATGTATGAGATGTTCATGCTATTGTAATAGGAATCACGACTTGCATGTCGATGAGTATGACAACCGGCAGGAGCCATAGGAGTTGTCTTTATTTTTTGTATGACCTGCGTGTCATTGAGAAACGCCATGTAAATTACTTTACTTTATTGCTAAACCTGTTAGCCATAGTAGTAGAAGTAATAGTTGGCGAGCAACTTCATGGAGACACGATGATGGAGATCATGATGATGGAGATCATGATGATGGAGATCATGGTGTCAAGCCGGTGACAAGATGATCATGGAGCCCCAAGATGGAGATCAAAGGAGCTATGTGATATTGGCCATATCATGTCACTATTATTATTTGATTGCATGTGATGTTTATCATGTTTTTGCATCTTGTTTACTTAGAACGACGGTAGTAAATAAGATGATCCCTCATAATAATTTCAAGAAAGTGTTCCCCCTAACTGTGCACCGTTGCGACAGTTTGTTGTTTCGAAGCACCACGTGATGATCGGGTGTGATAGATTCCAGCGTTCACATACAACGGGTGTAAGACAGATTTACACATGCAAACACTTAGGTTGACTTGACGAGCCTAGCATGTACAAACATGGCCTCGGAACACAAAAGACCGAAAGGTCGAGCATGAGTCGTATAGAACATACGATCAACATGAAGATGTTCACCGATGTTGACTAGTCCATCTCACGTGATGATCGGACACGGCCTAGTTAACTCGGATCATGTTATACTTAGATGACTGGAGGGATGTCTAGATGTCTATCTAAGTGGGAGTTCATTGAATAATTTGATTAGATGAACTTAATTATCATGAACTTAGTCTAAAATCTTTACAACATGTATTGTAGATCAAATGGCCAATGTTGTCCTCAACTTCAATGCGTTCCTAGAGAAAACCAAGCTGAAAGACGATGGCAGCAACTATACAGACTGGGTCCGGAACCTGAGGATCATCCTCATAGCTGCCAAGAAAGACTATGTCCTACAAGCACCGCTAGGTGAAGCACCTGCTCTCCCTGCAGAACAAGACGTTATGAACGCTTGGCAGACACGTACCGATGATTACTCCCTCGTTCAGTGCGGCATGCTTTACAGCTTAGAGCCGGGGCTCCAAAAGCGTTTTGAGAGACACGGAGCATATGCGATGTTTGAAGAGCTAAAAATGGTTTTTCAAGCTCATGCCCGGGTCGAGAGATATGAAGTCTCCAACAAGTTCTTCAGCTGTAAGATGGAGGAAAACAGTTCTATCAGTGAGCACATACTCACTATGTCTGGGTTACATAACCGCTTGACTCAGCTGGGAGTTAATCTCCCGGATGACGCGGTCATTGACAGAATCCTTCAGTCGCTTCCACCGAGCTACAAGAGCTTTGTGATGAACTTCAATATGCAGGGGATGGAAAAGACCATTCCTGAAGTATTTGCAATGCTGAAATCAGCAGAGGTAGAAGTCAAAAAGGAACATCAAGTGTTGATGGTGAATAAAACCACTAAGTTCAAGAAAGGCAAGGGTAAGAAGAACTTCAAGAAGGACGGCAAGGGAGTTGCCGCGCCCGGCAAGCAAGCTGCCGGGAAGAAGCCAAAGAATGGACCCAAGCCCGAGACTGAGTGCTTTTATTGCAAGGAAAGTGGTCACTGGAAGCGGAACTGCCCCAAATACTTAGCGGACAAGAAGGCCGGCAAAACGAAAGGTATATGTGATATACATGTGATTGATGTGTACCTTACCAGTACTCGTAGTAGCTCCTGGGTATTTGATACCGGTGCAGTTGCTCACATTTGTAACTCAAAGCAGGAGCTGCGGAATAAGCGGAGACTGGCGAAGGACGAGGTGACGATGCGCGTCGGGAATGGTTCCAAGGTCGATGTGATCGCCGTCGGCACGCTACCTCTGCATTTACCTACGGGATTAGTTTTGAACCTCAATAATTGTTATTTAGTGCCAAGTTTGAGCATGAACATTGTATCAGGATCTCGTTTAATACGAGATGGCTACTCATTTAAATCCGAGAATAATGGTTGTTCTATTTATATGAGAGATATGTTTTATGGTCATGCTCCGATGGTGAATGGTTTATTCTTAATGAATCTCGAGCGTAATGCTACACATATTCATAGTGTGAGTACCAAAAGATGTAAGGTTGATAATGATAGTCCCACATACTTGTGGCACTGCCGCCTTGGTCACATAGGTGTCAAACGCATGAAGAAGCTCCATGCAGATGGACTTTTAGAGTCTCTTGATTACAAATCATTTGACACATGCGAACCATGCCTCATGGGTAAAATGACCAAGACTCCGTTCTCAGGAACAATGGAGCCAGCAACCAACTTATTGGAAATCATACATACTGATGTGTGCGGTCCAATGAGTGTTGAGGCTCGCGGTGGTTATCGTTATGTTCTCACCCTCACTGATGACTTGAGTAGATATGGGTATGTATACTTAATGAAACACAAGTCTGAGACCTTTGAAAGGTTCAAGGAATTTCAGAGTGAGGTTGAGAATCAACGTGACAGGAAAATCAAGTTCCTGCGATCAGATCGTGGAGGAGAATACTTGAGTCACGAATTTGGCACACACTTAAGAAAATGTGGAATAGTTTCACAACTCACGCCGCCTGGAACACCTCAGCGTAATGGTGTGTCCGAACGTCGTAATCGCACTCTATTAGATATGGTGCAATCTATGATGTCTCTTACCGATTTACCGCTATCATTTTGGGGCTATGCTTTAGAGACTGCCACATTCACTTTAAATAGGGCTCCGTCGAAATCCGTTGAGACGACACCGTATGAATTATGGTTTGGGAAGAAACCTAAGCTGTCGTTTCTAAAAGTTTGGGGATGCGATGCTTATGTCAAGAAACTTCAACCTGAAAAGCTCGAACCCAAGTCAGAAAAATGCGTCTTCATAGGATACCCTAAAGAAACTATTGGGTATACCTTCTACCTCAGATCCGAAGGCAAGATCTTTGTTGCCAAGAATGGATCCTTTCTAGAGAAAGAGTTTCTCTCGAAAGAAGTAAGTGGGAGGAAAGTAGAACTTGATGAAGTATTACCTCTTGAACCGGAAAGTGGTGCAACTCAAGAAAATGTTCCTGAGGTGCCTGCACCGACTAGAGAGGAAGTTAATGATGATGATCATGAAACTTCAGATCAAGTTGCTACTGAACTTCGTAGGTCCACAAGGACACGTTCCGCACCAGAGTGGTACGGCAACCCTGTCTTGGAAATCATGTTTTTAGACAACGGTGAACCTTCGAACTATGAAGAAGCGATGGCGGGCCCAGATTCCAACAAATGGCTTGAAGCCATGCAATCCGAGATAGGATCCATGTATGAAAACAAAGTATGGACTTTGACAGACTTGCCCGATGATCAGCGAGCGATAGAAAACAAATGGATCTTTAAGAAGAAGACGGACGCGGATGGTAATGTTACCATCTATAAAGCTCGACTTGTCGCTAAGGGTTATCGGCAAGTTCAAGGGGTTGACTACGATGAGACTTTCTCTCCCGTAGCGAAGCTGAAGTCCGTCCGAATTATGTTAGCAATTGCCGCATACTATGATTATGAGATATGGCAAATGGACGTCAAAACGCATTCCTTAGTGGTTTCCTTAAGGAAGAATTGTATATGATGCAGCCGGAAGGTTTTGTCGATCCTAAGAATGCTGACAAGGTGTGCAAGCTCCAACGCTCGATTTATGGGTTGGTGCAAGCATCTCGGAGTTGGAACATTCGCTTTGATGAGATGATCAAAGCATTTGGGTTTATGCAGACTTATGGAGAAGCCTGCGTTTACAAGAAAGTGAGTGGGAGCTCTGTAGCATTTCTCATATTATATGTAGATGACATACTTTTGATGGGAAATGATATAGAACTTTTGGACAGCATTAAGGCCTACTTGAATAAGAGTTTTTCAATGAAGGACCTTGGAGAAGCTGCTTATATATTAGGCATCAAGATCTATAGAGATAGATCAAGACGCCTCATAGGTCTTTCACAAAGCACATACCTTGATAAGATATTGAAGAAGTTCAATATGGATCAGTCTAAGAAGGGGTTCTTGCCTGTGTTGCAAGGTGTGAAATTGAGCTCAGCTCAATGTCCAACCACGGCAGAAGATATAGAAGAGATGAGTGTCATCCCCTATGCCTCAGCCATAGGGTCTATTATGTATGCCATGCTGTGTACCAGACCTGATGTAAACCTTGCCGTAAGTTTGGTAGGTAGGTACCAAAGTAATCCCGGCAAGGAACACTGGACAACGGTCAAGAATATCCTGAAGTACCTGAAAAGGACTAAGGAAATGTTTCTCGTTTATGGAGGTGATGAAGAGCTCGTCGTAAAGGGTTACCTCGATGCTAGCTTTGACACAGATCTGGATGACTCTAAGTCACAAACCGGATACGTGTATATTTTGAATGGTGGGGCAGTAAGCTGGTGCAGTTGCAAGCAGAGCGTCGTGGCGGGATCTACATGTGAAGCGGAGTACATGGCGGCCTCAGAGGCAGCACATAAAGCAATCTGGGTAAAGGAGTTCATCACCGACCTAGGAGTCATACCCAATGCGTCGGGGCCGATCAAGTTCTTCTGTGACAACACTGGAGCTATTGCACTTGCCAAGGAGCCCAGGTTTCACAAGAAGACTAGGCACATCAAGCATCGCTTCAACTCCATCTGTGAAAATGTTCAAGATGGAGACATAGAAATTTGTAAAGTACATAAGGATCTGAATGTCGCAGATCCGTTGACTAAACCTCTCCCTAGGGCAAAACATGATCAACACCAGAACTCTATGGGTGTTCGATTCATCACAATGTAACTATATTATTGACTCTAGTGCAAGTGGGAGACTGTTGGAAATATGCCCTAGAGGCAATAATAAAAGGATTATTATTATATTTCCTTGTTCATGATAATTGTCTTTTATTCATGCTATAATTGTGTTATCCGGAAATCGTAATACATGTGTGAATACATAGACACCAACATGTCCCTAGTAAGCCTCTAGTTGACTAGCTCGTTGATCAATAGATAGTCATGGTTTCCTGACTATGGACATTGGATGTCATTGATAACGAGATCACATCATTAGGAGAATGATATGATGGACAAGACCCAATCTAAACATAGCACAAGATCGTATAGTTCGTTTGCTAGAGTTTTTCCAATGTCAAGTATCTTTTCCTTAGACCATGAGATCGTGTAACTACCGGATACCGTAGGAGTGCTTTGGGTGTACCAAACGTCACAACGTAACTGGGTGACTATAAAGGTATACTACGGGTATCTCCGAAAGTGTCTGTTGGGTTGACACGGATCAAGACTGGGATTTGTCACTCCGTATGACGGAGAGGTATCTCTGGGCCCACTCGGTAATGCATCATCATAATGAGCTCAAAGTGACCAAGTGTCTGGTCACGGGATCATGCATTACGGTACGAGTAAAGTGACTTGCCGGTAACGAGATTGAACGAGGTATTGGGATACCGACGATCGAATCTCGGGCAAGTAACGTACCAATTGACAAAGGGAATTGTATACGGGGTTGCTTGAATCCTCGACATCGTGGTTCATCTGATGAGATCATCGAGGAGCATGTGGGAGCCAACATGGGTATCCAGATCCTGCTGTTGGTTATTGACCGGAGAGCCATCTCGGTCATGTCTACATGTCTCCCGAACCCGTAGGGTCTACACACTTAAGGTTCAGTGACGCTAGGGTTGTAGAGATATGAATATGCAGTAACCCGTAAGTTGTTCGGAGTCCCGGATGAGATCCCGGACGTCACGAGGAGTTCCGGAATGGTTCGGAGGTGAAGAATTATATATAGGAAGTGCAGTTTCGGCCATCGGGAGAGTTTCGGGGGTCACCGGTATTGTACCGGGACCACCGGATGGGTCCCGGGGGTCCACCGGGTGGGACCACCCATCCCGGAGGGCCCCATGGGATGAAGTGGGGAGGGGAACCAGCCCATAGTGGGCTGGCCCACCCCCCTTGGCCCACCCCCTACGCCTAGGGTTGGAAACCCTAGGGTGGGGGGGCGCCCCACTTGCCTTGGGGGCCACTCCACCCTTGCCCCCCCCCTAGGAGATCCCATCTCCTAGGGCCGGCGCCCCCCCCTTGGGGAGCCTATATAAAGGGGGGGAGGGAGGGGCAGCCGCACCCTTGACTCTTGGCGCCTCCCTCTCCCCTGCTACACCTCTCCCTCTCGAAGTAGAACGGCGAAGCCCTGCTGCACTGACCCCTGCATCCACCACCACGCCGTCGTGCTGCTGGATCTTCATCAACCTCTCCTTCCCCCTTGCTGGATCAAGAAGGAGGAGACGCCACGCCGACCGTACGTGTGTTGAACGCGGAGGTGCATCCGTTCGGCGCTAGGATCTCCGGTGATTTGGATCACGTCGAGTACGACTTCCTCATCCCCGCTCTTTGAACGCTTCCGCGCGTGATCTACAAAGGTATGTAGATGCAATCCTATCACTCGTTGCTAGATGAACTCATAGATGGATCTTGGTGAAAACGTAGAATTTTTTTTTGTTTTCTGCAACGTTCCCCAACACTTTGGCCATGTTATTTTGAAAAGACATAATTGCTTAGTTAGTATGCTTGAAGTATTATCATTTTTATGTCAATATGAACTTTTATCTTGAATCTTATGGATCTGAATATTCATGCCACAATTAAGAAGAATCACATTGAAATTATGCCAAGTAGCACTCAGCATCAAAAATTCTGTTTTTATCATTTACCTACTCGAGGACGAGCAGGAATTAAGCTTGGGGATGCTGATACGTCTCCAACGTATCTATAATTTTTGATAGCTCCATGCTATATTATCTACTGTTTTGAATGTTTATGGGCTTTATTATACACTTTTATATCATTTTTGGGACTAACCTATTAACCCAGAGCCCAGTGCCTGTTTCTGTTTTTACCCTGTTTTAGGGTTTCAAAGAAAAGGAAAATCGAACAGAGTCCAATTAACCTGAAACTTCACGGAACTCATTTTTGGAAGGAAAGAAGCCCAGAAGACTTGGAGTGCACGTCGGGGAACCTACGAGGAGGTCACGAGGCAGGGGGCGCGCCCTCCACCCTCGTGAGCCCCTCGTGCCCCCCCTGACGTACTTCTTCCACCTATATATCTCCATATACCCTAAAAACATCCGTGAGCACAATAGATCGGGAGTTCCGCCGCCAGAAGCCTTTGTAGCCACCAAAAGCCAATCTTGACCCGTTTCGGCACCTTGTCGGAGGGGGCAATCTCTCTCCGGTAGCCATCTTCATCATCCTGGTGCTCTCCATGACGAGGAGGGAGTAGTTCTCCCTCGGGGCTGAGGGTATGTACCAGTAGCTATGTGTTTGATCTCTCTCTCTCTCTCATGTTCTTGAGGTGATACGATCTTGATGTATCGTGAGCTTTTCTATTATATTTGGATCCTATGATGTTTCTTCCCCCCTCTACTCTCTTGTAATGAATTGAGGTTCCACTTTGAAGTTATCTTATCGGATTGAGTCTTTAAAGATTTGAGAACACTTGATGTATGTCTTGTCGTGGATATCTATGGTGACAATGGGATATCATGTGATTCACTTGATGTATGTTTTGGTGATCAACTTGCGGGTTCCGCCCATGAACCTATGCATAGGGGTTGGCACACGTTTTCGTCGTGATTCTCGGGTAGAAACTTTTGGGGCACCCTCTGAGGTCCTTTGTGTTGGTTGAATAGATGAATCTGAGATTGTGTGATGCATATAATATAATCATGCCCACGGATACTTGACGTGACATTGGAGTATCTAGGTGACATTAGGGTTTTGGTTGATTTGTGTCTTAAGGTGTTATTCTAGTACGAACTCTAGGGCTGTTTGTGACACTTATAGGAATAGCCCAACGGATTGATTGGAAAGAATAACTTTGAGATGGTTTTGTACCCTACCATAATCTCTCCGTTCGTTCTCCGCTATTAGTGACCTTGGAGTGACTCTTTGTTGCATGTTGAGGGATAGTTATGTGACCCAATTATGTTATCATTGTTGAGGGAACTTGCGCTAGCGAAAGTATGAACCCTAGGCCTTGTTTCAACGCATTGCAATACCGTTTTAGCTCACTTTTATCATTAGTTACCTTGCTGTTTTTATATTTTCAGATTACAAAAACTATTATCTACCATCCATATACCACTTGTATCACCATCTCTTCACCGAACTAGTGCACCTATACAATTTACCATTGTATTGGGTGTGTTGGGGACACAAGAGACTCTTTGTTATTTGGTTGCAGGGTTGCTTGAGAGAGACCATCTTCATCCTATGCCTCCTACGGATTGATAAACCTTAGGTCATCCACTTGAGGGAAATTTGCTACTGTCCTACAAACCTCTGCACTTGGAGGCCCAACAACGTCTACAAGAAGAAGGTTGTGTAGTAGACATCACTCAACGAGGTGGGGACGGTGAAAAAAAATCCATTGTCCAGAAAATTCTGCACGGTCGCTCGAGGGCAATGTTGAAGTTGATCCCCCGAGCTCCATGAATGGTTTTTCTTTGATCTCGGTTGCGATCGAAGTTGATGTTGATGAAGGCACATGTCCGATCTTTATGATCCAACATGGGGTATAGTCCTTGGTCTAGCCGAGGTTACCAGTCGAGCCAGCGACGATGATGCCGATGTTAATGATGAAGCTCGGTTCCGATGTGTAGATCACGTGAGAGCCGATCTAAATTCAGATTGCACCACCGTGACTACCAGCAGGGACATGTATGGGCACCAATGTCGGAGTCGATTCCGACATATCTTGAGGTAGGGGTCCTCATCTAGGCGTCTTGGAACGATGGTAACATGGACATAGAGATTTTACCAAGGTTCAGGCACTCTCGAAGAGACAATACCCTAGATCATGCTTTGGATTGTATTGATATGGGTTATAGACAAAGTACATATATCTACCATGAGATTTTTGTTTATGATTCTAATGAACATGAGATCATCTATTGACTAGTCTAGTCTCAGTTTATATAATGCACAGGAGGCCTAGGATTTAGAAGAGTCCTCATCTTGTGCACCAAATCTTTTCGAATCTTCTTTGTTATGGCATGGGTTACCCGAAGTGGCCCATTAGTGAACTGTCATGGGGGTCCTTGACCTGACCCACCTGGTCGGAAGACGACGTGGTGAGTACCCCCTAGCTATGACTCCATCACCAATCAGTTCAGAGTAACAAGTATTTGAATTAACTGACTGTTAGCTAGCCTATGAGCTTGATTGTAGACTGTAATGGCAGGTTATGTAGATGAGTTCAACAGTTATGACTTGTCAAGGAGTTGCTACAGAATTCTATGGGGAGGGGTGGGGTGAGAGGGGATGTCAAGGGGTGAGAGACTACCTGTTAGCCTAGTGGTGGGAAGGGGTTGATGCCTTCCCACCCACACAGGTCCAAGGCATGGTACTTGCAATTTGGGTTTGTTGCACCAATTATACTATAGGGGGTTCCCTTACAGTCTTTTCGTAAAAAAAGATCGGCGGGATATTTTGTATCCTTTTTGGTTATAGCCTTGGCCATCAGAGAACGCACGGTGAGATGGAGCTCTTATCTTATGGAGCTCTATGCTTTTTGGACGTTGATAACCACCGAACGATTTGTCTGGCAGAGCCCCAGATCGAACAAAATGTTCGTTGCAGGGGTTCCATCCATCGAACGACTCCGTTTGGTAGGAAAATACCCTCGGCACGAACAACTACATATCTTATAAAGCCTTTTGTTGTGACTAAAACAATAAATCCCGGTTTAGCCCAGTTTTTACTATGATTAAAAAACCCAGTTTTGGTTGTGATTAATAAAGCCCAGATTTTACCATGCTATGAAAAATTTGTAAATGTCCATAAAAGGGGAATAAAAAATTGAATTTGTGAAAATACCATGGCAAAAAAATGAAAATGCTATGCCAAAAAAGAGTAAAAATTACCATGCTACAAAGTAAAGAATTGACACGTTCTTAAAAAAGGTAACATGTTATATAAAGAAATTGTATCTTCTTCATTTTCCATGCTCAAAATGTACTCAAAGTAAAATTGCCATGGCAAAATTTACAATGCTCCCATGAAAAAGTAAATAAAATCATGAGCTAATATGTTAACATGGAAAAAGGAAATTTGATGGTAGTATAGGTAATTTTGCGATAGTGATAAATGTAAATTCACTATAAAGAATAAATTAGTGTAAAAATTACCATGGTACATACAAAAACCAATTTCCCATGGAAAAAACATTTGAACAAATTTTCCATGGGGATGAGGGTAAATTTACCATGGCAAAATTACAAATTAAAATTTTCACATGACAAGAAAATTAAAATTTGCCATGGAAAATAAAAGTAAATTTTACCAATCTAAAAGGTTAAAATTTTCCATGTTCTCAAAACAAAAAAATGTTACGATGATCAAATTTTCATAAATTTATCATGTGAATATTCCCAAACAAATTGTTACATATTTTGCTATGGTGTATGAGACACAATTTTTGCCATGGAAAAAACATCTTAATTTGGCATGGCAAAAGCACATCTTAAATTACCGTGGCAAACGGTATATTTTAGTTTCCATGTCAAATGCACCGTAAAAAAACATCTAAACTTGCCATGTCAACACATTTTAAAGTTGGCATGGCAAGTGTTAAATGGTGTATTTAAGAAAATATCCATGGTCTAATTGGTTAAAATTCCCTGGTTTAAAAAACTAAAATGCCAAAGTATCTACTAATAAAATGGGCATGGCAAAATAATATAAAATTTTTCTATAAGAACACAATATTTGCCATGGGAAAAAATCTTTTATTGCCATAGAAATAAAAGTAAAAAATGGCATGTATGTTAAAGTAAATTTTCCATGGCAATAAAGGGAAATTAGCCATGGCAAAATAAAATTTTAAAAAGTTCATAGAAAATGAACAAAACTTGCCATACCAATAAAACTAAAATTTTCCATGTATGTTAATGTAAATTTGCTATGGGGATAAGAGTTAATTTACCATGGAAAATTAAAAATTTGCCATGGCAAGAAAAGTAAAATTTTCCATGCCAAATAGAAATAAAATGTGAATGCTAGAAAGTAAAAAAATTGACATGTTCTTAAAGACGGTAACATGATATATAAGCAAAAAATGCTCTTGTTCATTTACAATGCTCAAAATGTACTCAAAGAAAAAAATTGGCATGGATAAATTTGCAAGTGGTTTCATGAAAAACCAAAAATTGTTGTGAGCAGTTAAATTGACATGGAAACATAAATTTGCCATGGTATTATAGTTATTTTTGCTATGGTGATAAAATGTAAATTTGCCATCATGAAAAATTTGTATAAAGAATACCATGATAACTACGAAAACCAATTTCCCATGGCAAAAAACATTTGAACAAACTTGCAATGGGAAAAAAATCTCATGCTAACCTTAACATATATGCCATGTGCTAACTTGCATATTTGCCATGGGGAAAAGGTTAGAAATTTGCCATGGCAAAATTTTGAACAACTTGGCATGGCAAAAATATGAACAATCTGCTATAAAAAAAGTTGTCAATCTAAGAAGTTACTCCCTCCGTGAAAGAAATATAAGAGCATTTAGATTACTAAAGTAATGATCTAAACGCTCTTATATTTCTTTGTAGAGGGAGTGCAAATTTGACATGAGCTAACTTGAGTATTTGGCCATGGTTAAAAAACAAGAATTTTACATGGCAAAAACATTGGAACAAATTTCCATGGGGAAAAATTCTCAACCTGACCTTGAAAACATATTTGCCATGAGCTAAAATGAGTATTTTCCATGGGAAAAATACCATAGAAAAAAGGAATGAACACTCCACAAAAATTGTGAACTAAAAATTGCCATGGCAAATTAATAGTAGAAAAAATGCCATGAGACATGGACAAACATTTACCATGTTGTCTTAAATAAGAACTTTCAATAGTATAACAAAGTAGGTTTGCCATGACCTTTGAAACAAAATAAGCTAAATTTTTCATGCGAGGAAGAACATGGCAAAAATATCATAATTAGTGACATGCCAAAAATAAAGGTAAAGAGATAAAAATGCCATGTTCTCAAACAAAAATGTAAAAATGCCATGGCAACATTCTTCAAGATATATGGGGCAGAAAGACTAAAAGAATGTTGTGGTCATTGCAACATAAGCATCTATTTGCCATGGCAAACATATAACAACATTACATGGCCAAACGTAAGCTTCTAGTTTCCATGGGGAAAACACATCTATTTAAAAACAAACAAAATTACATGGCAACATAAGCATCTAGTTGCCATGGCAAACACATAACAAAATTAAATGGCAAACATAAGCTTCTAGTTTCAAATATGTACCACAAAATGCTTTGGACATAACCAAAACATGCCATATGCCTAAGTGTCAATGCTTTTGCCATGGGGGTCATTTCAAAAAAATATTTTATGCAAAATTTGCCATGGGTTTGATCAATTTCAAATCTACATATACTACAACAAGTTCATGTCCTGAGGCCTATGAAGCAAGAAAAACTGATCCAAATCAGATTGTGTGATTTTATCCAAAAATGACAGGCCTAAGAACTACACAACAACTAAGCATCCAATTACTAACAAGATAATAGGTGAGAAAAGGGGGAGGGGGACTTGACGTCAGCTCCATGGCGTCGAGCATCGGAGGAGCAGGGAGCAGGTGAGCCCTCTCCTGAGGCGGAACCACACGTCCGTGACGCCGCCGACCAGTGGGGCCATGGCCGCCTCCGCCTCATCGCGGACATCGTCACTATTTGCACATGAACACGTCACCATATATCGTCGACGTCGGGGGTGATACAACGCAACTCACATCGAAGGTGATCCGTCCAGAAGCGCAGTATGCAAGCAATCTGGTGGGCGCTTTTGTGGACCCGAAACCCCACAAACATGGGAGAGACCCCATCAGGGCACGCGGCAGCTATGGACCGTCCTAGGTCGACCTGATCTCCCCTAGGGCCTTTAGGTTTGCCGCCCTGCAACAAGAAGAACGAACGAAGAATGAGGAAGAATAAAACAAGGGAGAAGATAAAAGTAAAGGTAAATGTGGTAGATTGATTTTTCGATTGTGTGATCATCAATCGGTCGTGACCTCTTATCTATTTATGAGGTGGTTGGACTTCCCGTACAAGAAAATAACTCTAAATCTCGTCCAAATCCTTACAATATTAACCGAACTCGGATTAGGTATGTTTGAGACAGCAGCTCGGTCTTTGTGTTTTATAGGACAAATACAACCTCCAATGAAGATGCGCACAAGAAGCATATTTAACCATTTCGGCGATACGAACAACTTTCATTTTGGAAGTTTTCCAATCTGACACCATATTGAAGCAGTTTTGAGTTGTTTTCTAAGGTTTGCTGCAGGAAAAATCGTTCGGGTGTCCAGACTCCAATCCGGATGATTGCCCAGATCATCCAGGACCTATCCTTGATCACTCGTCTTTGGCTTCAACCTTGTGTTGCCTTCCAGGATGATAGCCCATATGTTCAGGATGTTCGTTCGACCGTATCCGGCTCCCCACCCAGATGATCAGGCCATGTGCTGTAGGATCGCATAGTTTTGGCTGCAAGTTTTGCATACTATCTTGGATTCAAACGTTTTTATATCAAAATCATCTATTTTGACAAGCCGAAGAACTTTCATGTTTTCCATCTGGGGCAATATTAATTTGGTTTCATGCTAATCTTTAATCTGATGTCAACACGAGCATCTCTAAGATTGTCATAACTTTTCATCCGACCTCCATTTTGGACCATCTCTATATCTATTTGTATCGGCTTGAAGAGAGCCATCCACAGTGACATGAAATCATAAATTTTACCTCATCTTGCTATAGCCTCAAGTCACTCTTTGCGATCATGCCATTTTTGAGCGTTAACACATGCCCCCTGCTTTTTTGGCAAAGCTAGCGTGCCAAAAAATATTTTGTATTGTGTTTGTTCTAAGCACAATGTCAACACTCCATCGGCCATTTGTATGTGCTTAGGGCAATAATTTTGCATCGACAATGTTTATGCTTAGAGCAATAATTGTGTATCGGCCATTTGGATCAGCAACAAAATGTAGCTAATTGAATGCATGATGATGTGGTAAAATCCTTTTGTGATGTAAGAAATTAAATTGTACCCATGGACCAGAATAAGACCACGGGAGGTACCCAATCATACCTGAGGATGAATTCCAGGGCAGCGGCATCAGTGGCATAGTTGGAGAATGTGGATAATGTGTGGGCCGAAGTTGTTGAAACCTTTGGCTTGGTTGTTCATAGCATTCACTCTTCTCTTTCTTCACCTTTGCTACACTTCTTGCAATGGAAGCTTGCATATCATTCCTGTTTTGAATGCTTCCTTTGGGAACCCATGCCATGTTCCTCTTTTCCAGCTCTTGTGCACTTAGCTTTTGTAGTTTCTTCTTTTGCCAATACGCTAAGCCGAGTGGGCTCCCCGGCTGTGATTTTGTTTCAAGCAATGGCGATTCCTTTTGTACCTCGTGCACTCTCAACTTCTTTTGTTCAGATTTGGCACTTAATTGATTTATCTCATTGCCTTTAGTAGCCAATGTCAACACTTTAATTGGCTCTTTGTCATTTGAGATCAAATCTGAAGTAGCACACTTACGACCATATGTCTTGACCCGATATACTCTCTTGACCACCTCTTTCTTCTTTCTTGAGCTTTGTACCAATTATTTTTATTGGAATGGTCTTGAACATACGACTGCTCGATGAACATTGGTCTTCTTGGAGTTGCATAATGTTGGTGATATGGTCTAAAATAAGATGGAGAATGTGCCCTTGTATCATACATGTCCGATGATGGATACGGATTTTCATGAGCATAGGGAGGTATCCACGACATGGGCAGTGGTGGCCCAAAATAAGGATATGAATATGTTGCATTGAAATTCTCACTTTGCCAATAACGATCATCATATTTGCACCTAGGGGATGATCTTGATGCTTTGGCATTAGTTGACCGATGAGCACTTTTCTCTTCACTCTTCTTTTGTTATTTACCTAATAATTGTGAAAAGGTGACTTTGGGTTTCTTGTGCTTCTGCTTATTGTGGCTTTTATCTTATTTGGTTTCGCGTGCATCAATCTTTGGATTCTCTTGTTGCTTCCCATTGCTTCCATCTTTAGTGAAACCTTGATGGAGTTCCTGCCTTCAAGGATATTTTCATTGTACTATTGAACAACTTTCTTTCTTGAAAACTTGATCCCATCATCCGTAGTTTTTACCTTCTCATCATTTAATGAACCGGCTTCAAGAGACTTGCAAAAACTTTTTGCCATGAGGACCAATCAGAATAGACTGATCATCCCTTGGTGTTTCAACAAATTTCAATTGTCCTTTATCAATGCCCGATTTAACTATTTTACGAAACATATCTTAATCCTCGAAATTATGCTTGGACGAGTGATGCAACCTACAATACATTCGTCCTTGGATTGCTGGCTTGGCATGGTGATCAAGAATTCTAATCTATTTATTTTTCAGCAACAAATCAAATATTTGATCACACATGCTTGAACTGAAGGTAAACCTTTTATTTTCTAGCCAATCTTGCGGTGAGAACGGCTTTGGAGTTAAGCAAACGAATGGTTCATTTTGCATCACCCCGTTTGCCTATGCATTGTGTTTTGCACTCTATCTCCAATGTCTTTGAAAAAGAAATTATACTATCATCGGTTTTCTCAGCAGAGTATAACCTTGGCTTTAATTTTCTGAAATTAAATTAGTTAGAACATACATGTCTCAATTGAGACCATGTGTAAGCCAAGTATGAAACAAGCAAAGCTACGCAATTAGATATGAACTTTAAATAAAGCAATGGAAAAGGCTTTGGCTACAATAAGTCACCATCGGTCTCTATGAATGGCACAATGTGTTGACCGATATGCTCTGTAATGATTTTATTACTAACAAATAAGTTACCTTCTTCATTGGTCTGTCAAAACTACTTATGATAATTTCTCTAATAGAAGCATCAACAATAAAGTTGTGACCTGCTAGACATACCTCTTCAAATATGTTGGGAGAGCATAATGGTTGCATGACTTGAACGGTATCTTGTTCCTCTCTCGGATAGCTCCCCAACACCTTGTTGTCCTCTTTTTCTTGAATTGATTTGGCACATGTGCTGTTTGATTCGGCCTTTTCAATAACATAATTACGTTTGTTATCAGAATCATTATTCTTTTCATTGGTTCCTATAATTGGCAAGACTTCTTCTTCTTTAGTTGATTTGATACATGTAATGTTTGACTCGGCCTTTTCAACAATCGAATTACCTTTGTTATCCGAATCACCACTCCTTTTGATAATTCTATCTACTCACAATGCTTTCCCTTGTAGACATTATTAGCTTGTATTGCAGCAGAATTAATAGGTTTTCCCACTTTTATTAGTTCATGTATAACAACATTGCATTTGTCCCAAAAAGACGTAAGATTTTTCTTAATAACCCAATCTGGATAGAATCCCCCGCCCCCGACACTTTTAGACTCTTCCGGTAACGAGATGTCACCGAAATTCAGTAATTGTGTAGGGACAACATTTTATGATGCGGTACTAGGTGAAGGCACATGTGCTCCAGTAGAATTTTCACTTATTCGGCCATGCATGAAGGTGCTGAGCCAAATTATGAACATATACAGTAGCTACGGTGCCGAAAAATTAGTAGCATGAGCTGTAGCATATGATGGTTGAGGGTAATTGGCCGAATAACTAGTAGTAGCATGGCTAATTCCCCTATCCACCAACATGTTTGGATTAACATATTGCAAGTTGGTTGCCGATGAATAAAAAGGTGAAACACTTTGTTGCATACTATTGGAAGTTCCTGCGTGGGGTGTTTCAACTTGATTCACCTAACTCATCATGTTCTTCATCAGCATATCGATTTATGGGGTTGCCGATGCATGAGAGTTGGAATACATATGGTGCATGTTACTAGTATCATAAGAAGTTGAAGCATGTAAATTACTTTGAATCGGTCTTTGCATGTAATTAGATGCACAATTGAAAAAACTAGGGTTGGACGATAGAGTATACTCATTGAAGATCTAGTAACACCATATGAAACATTTGCATCTACACTGGGGGGTTGGGTATTCATATTACCTTTGTAGATTGCAAACCCTAGATGATGATCTCTTTGTATCAAGAACGGGCCGGAGACCGTTCAAACCTCCGTCCCCAGCGGAGTCGCCAAAAAGTGTGTTCGCACACGAATACGTCATCGTGTATCCTCGACGCCGGGGGTGATACACCGCAACTCACATCGAAGGAGACACGTTCGAAGCGCGGTACGCAAGAAATCCGGCAGGCGCTTTTATGGACCGAAAACCCCACATGTCTAAGAAGGACCCCCTCAGGACGCGCGACTGCTATGGGATGCCCTAGGTGTTGGGAAATGTAGCATGCAATTTCAAAAAAAACCTACGCTCATGCAAGATCTATCTAGGAGATGCATAGCCATGAGAGGGGGAGAGTGTGTCTACGTACCCTCATAGACCGAAAGTGGAAGCGTTTGACAACACGAATGATGTAGTCGAACTTCTTCTAGCTCCGACCGATCAAGCACCGAACGTACGGTACCTCCGAGTTCTGCACACGTTCAGCGTGATGACGTCCCTCACCTTCTTGATCCAGCAAGGTGTCGAGGAAGTAGATGAGTTCCGTCAACACGACAGCGTGGTGACAGTGATGGTGAAGTGATATGCACAGGGCTTCGCCTAAGCACCGCGAGAATATGACCGGGGGTGTAAACTGTGGAGGGGGCGCGCCGCACACGGCTAACAGTTGATGTTGTGTGTTCTAGGCGCCCCCTCCTCACATATAGGTGGGAGGGGAGGAGAGGTATCCAGGGGCGTCCTATGGTTGGCCGCTGCACTTTAGGGGGGTCTGCCTTGCCCTGCGCCCCCCTTTCCATGTATGCATGAAGGGGAAGGAAAGAGGGAGGTGAGGGAAGGAAATGGGAATCCTAATCCACACTTCCCTTCCCCTTCCCCCCTTTCCTTCTCCTCCTCCTATAGCCTTATAGGGCGCACCAGCCCCTTGTGGGCTGGTGTGTTCCTTCACTAGGCCCATATGACCCATAGGATTACCGGGGGTACCTGAAACACCTTCCGGTGACCTGATAAGTACCTGATACCCTCCGGAACATTTCTAGTGTCCAAACCATCATCCTATATATCAATCTTTACCTCTCAACCATTTCGAGACTCCTCATCATGTCCGTAATCTCATCCGGGACTCCGAACAACATTCGGTCACCAAATCACATAACTAATATAATACTAAATCGTCATCGAACATTAACAGTGCGGTACGGGTTTGAGAACTATGTAGACATGACCGAGACACCTCTTCGGTCAATAACCAATAGCAGAACCTGGATGCTCATATTAGCTCCTATATATTCTATGAACATCTTTATCGGTCGAACTGTTATGACAACATACATTATTCCCTTTGTCATCGATATGTTACTTGCCCGAGATTCAATCGTCGGTATCTTCATACCTAGTTCAATCACATTACCGCCAAATCTCTTTACTCATTCCGTAATACATCATCCCGCAACTAACTTATTAGTCACATTGCTTGCAAGGCTTCTTATGATGTGTATTACCGAGAGGGCCCAGAGGTACCTCTCTGATACTCGGAGTGTCAAATCCCAATCTCAATCTATGCCAACCCAACAAACACCTTCGGAGATACCTGTAGAGCAACTTTATAATCACTCAGTTACATTGTGAAGTTTGATGGCACATAAGGCATTCCTCTGGTATCCGGGAGTTTCATAATCTCATAGTCGAAGGAATATGTATTTGACATGAAGAAAGCAATAGCAATAAAACTGAACGATCAACATGCTAAGCTAACGGATGGGTCTTGTCCATCACATCATTCTCTTAATGATGTGATCCCATTCATCAAATTACAACACATGTCTGTGGTTAGGAAACTTAACCATCTTTGATTAACGAGCTAGTCTAGTAGAGGCTTACTAGGGACATAGTGTTTTGTGTATGTATTCACACATGTATCAAGTTTCCGGTTAATACAATTCTAGCATGAATAATAAACATTTATCATGATATAAGGAAATATAAAATAACAACTTTATTATTGCCTCTAGGGCATATTTCCTTCAGTCTTCCACTTGCACTAGAGTCAATAATCTAGTTCACATCGCCATGTGATTGAACACCAATAGTTCACATCTTTATGTGATTAACACCCATAGTTCACTTCGCCATGCTACCAACACTCAAAGTGTTTACTAGAGTCAATAACTAGTTCACACCGCTATGTGATTAACACCCAAAGAGTACTAAGTTGTGATCATGTTTTGCTTGTGAGAGAAGTTTAGTCAACGGGTCTGCCACATTCAGATACATATGTATTTTGCAAATTTCTATGTCTACAATGCTCTGCATGGAGCTACTCTAGCTAATTTCTCCCACTTTTAATATGTATCTAGATCGAGACTCAGAGTCATATGGATTAGTGTCAAAGCTTGCATCGACATAACCCTTTACGACGAACTTTTTATCACCTCCATAACTGAGAAATATTTCCTTAGTCCTCATAGGTAACTAATGATAACTTTGACCGTTGTCCAGTGATCCACTCCTGGATCACTATCGTACCCCCTTGCCAAACTCATGGCAAGGTACACAATAGGTCTGGTACAAAGCGTAGCATACTTTGTAGAACCTATGGTCTTAGGCATAGGGAATGACTTTCATTCTATGTTCTGCCGCGGCCGGGTTTTGAGTCTTACTCAACTTCACACCTTGTAATACAGGCAAGAACCCTTTCCTTGACTGATCCATTTTGAACTTTGTGAAAACTTTATCAAGGTATGTGCTTTGTGAAAGTTCAATTAAGCGTCTTGATCTATCTCTGTAGATTTTGACCGAGGTCTTTCATTGAAAAACTTCTATTCAAGTATCCTTTTATGCTATCCAGAAATTCTACATCATTTCCAATCAACAATATGTCATCCACATATAATATTAGAAATGCTACAAAGCTCCCACTCACTTTCTTGTAAATCCTGGCTTCTCCGAAAGTCTATATAAAACCATATGCTTTGATCACCTCATCAAAGCATATATTCCAACTCCGAGATGCTTGCACTAGTCCATAAATGGATCGCTCGAGCTTGCATACTTTGTTAGCACCTTTAGGATCGACAAAACTTTCTGGTTGCATCATATACAACTCTTCTTTAAGAAATCCCATTAAGGAATGCGGTTTCGACATCCATTTGCCAGATTTCACAAAATGCGGCAATTTCTAACATAATTCGGACAAACTTAAGCATCGCTACGAGTGAGAAAAATTCATCGTAGTCAACATCTTGAACTTGTCGAAAACCTTTTGCGACAAGTCGAGCTTTGTAGATAGTAAGACTACCATCAGTGTCTTTCTTCCTCTTGAAGATCCATTTATTTTCAATGGCTTGCCGATAATCGGACAAGTCCACCAAAGTCCACACTTTGTTCTCATACATGGATCCTATCTCAGATTTCATGGCCTCAAGCCATTTATCGGAATCTGGGCTCATCATAGCTTCTTCATAGTTCATAGGTTCGTCATGGTCTAGTAACATGACTTCCAGAACAGGATTACTCTACCACTCTGGAGCGGAACATGCTCTGTTCGACCTATGAGGTCCAGTAGTAACTCGATCCGAAGTTTCATGATCCTCATCATGAGCTTCCTCTCTAGTTGGTGTAGGCATCACGGGAACGGTTTTTTGTGATGATCTACTTTCCAATTCGAGAGAAGGTACAATTACCTCATCAAGTTCTACTTTTCTCCCACTCACTTCTTTCGAGAGAAACTCCTTCTCTAGAAAGGATCCATTCTTAGCAACAAAGATCTTGCCTTAGGATCTGTGGTAGAAGGTGTACCCAACAGTTTCTTTTGGGTATCCTATGAAGACGCACTCCTCCGATTTTGGTTCGAGCTTATCAGGCTGAAGCTTTTTCACAAAGGCATCGCAACCCCAAACTTTAAGAAATGACAGCTTAGGTTTCTTGCCAAAGAACAGTTCATACAGTGTCGTCTCAACGGATTTAGATGGTTCCCTATTTAATGTGAATGCAGCTATCTCTAATGCATAACCCCAAAACGATAATGGTAAATCAGTAAGAGATAGCATAGATCGCACCATATCTAATAAAGTACGATTATGAAGTTCGGACACACCATTAAACTGTCGTGTTCCAGGTGGCGTGAGTTGTGAAACTATTCCACATTGTTTTAAATGAAGGCCAAACTCGTAACTCAAATATTCGCCTCCGCGATCAGATCGTAGAAACTTTATTTTTTTGTTATAATGATTCTCCACTTCACTCTGAAATTCTTTGAAGTGTTCAAATGTTTCAGACTTCTGTTTCATTATGTAGATATACCTATATCTGCTGAAATCATCTATGAAGGTTAGAAAATAACGATACCCGCCATGAGCTTCAACACTCATCAGACCGCATACATTAGTATGTATTATTTCCAATAAGTCATTAGCTTGCTCCATTGTTCTAGAGAATGGAGTTTTAGTCATCTTGCCTATGAGGCTTGGTTCGCAAGTATCAAATGATTCATAATCAAGTGATTCCAAAAGTCCATCTGCATGGAGTTTCTTTATGCGCTTTACACCAATATGACCAAAACGGCAGTGCCACAAGTATGATGCACTATCATTATCAACTTTGCATCTTCTGGCATCAATATTATGAATATGTGTATCACAACAATCGAGATTCAATAAACCATTTGCATTGGGTGTATGACCATAGAAGGTTTTATTCATGTAAATAGAACAAGAATTATTCTCTGACTTAAATGAATAACCGTATCGCAATAAACATGATCCAATCATATTCATGCTCAACACAAACACCAAATAACATGTATTTAGGTCCAACACTATTCCCGAAGGTAGAGGGAGTGTGAGGGAGTCCTGGATTAAGGGGTCCTCGGACGTCCGGGCTATGTGACATGGGCCGGACTAATGGGCTGTGAAGATACAAGGAAGAAGACTTCCTCCCGTGTCCGGATGGGACTCTCCTTTGCGTGGAAGGCAGGCTTGGCGTTCGGATATGAAGATTCCTTCCTCTATAAACCGACTTTGTACAACCCTAGGCCTCTCCGGTGTCTATATAAACCGGAGGGTTTAGTCCGTAGAGCCAATCACAATCATACATGCTAGACATCTAGGGTTTAGCCATTACGATCTCGTGGTAGATCAACTCTTGTAATCCTCATATCCATCAAGATCAATCAAGCAGGAAATAGGGTATTACCTCCATCAAGAGGGCCCGAACCTGGGTAAACATTGTGTCCCCGTCTCATGTTACCATCGACCGTAGACGCACAGTTCGGGACCCCCTACCCGAGATCCGTTGGTTTTGACACCGACATTGGTGCTTTGATTGAGAGTTCTGCTATGTCATCATCAGAAGGTTCGATGACTCCATTAGTCATCTACAACAATGCCGCCCTAGAGGAGGTTTTTCTCCCCAACCAGATATTCGTATTCGGCGGCTTCGCACTGTGGGCCAACTCGCTTGGCCATCTGGAGCAGATCGACAGCTACGCCATAGATCACCAGATTAGTTTTGGAAATCTGGACTATGTCACTGATATCCGAGGAGACTTGATCTTCCAAGGGTTCATGACCCCAACCTCCGCTCTGGCCTTAGATCCGAAGTGCATTACCAGGTCCGAAGATGGGATTCCTGAGCCTGTCGGACTATCTGCGACTACTAAGCCCAATACAGGAGAGCCGGAGGAAGCAATGTCACTGGCAACCATCATGAAGCCGGACTCCTCTCCGGACACTGGCTCTGAACTCTCGGAGTCAGCATCGTGTGAGCTCGGCCAAAGAGTCTCCTTCCCGCCGTACTCCACAGACTCTCTTCTCCCTGGCCAAACCTCGCCTTTAAGCGAGGCTCTGGACTTGATGCGATCCCTCGTCATTACAGAGGAGCAACATCCAAACTACGCCCAGCCCGGACTAGGGGCTGAGAGTGGGGAATTTTACGTCCCACCCACCACCCACTTCATATCCATTGTCGAGGACTTAACTGACATGCTAGATTACGGCTCTGAAGACATCGACGGTATGGACGACGATGCCGGACAAGAGCAGGCCCAAAACCCACCATTTACCGGACGCTGGACAACCACCTCTTCATATGACGTGTACATGGTGGATACACCCAAAGAGGGTGGCAGTGATAATGATAAAGATCTGGTCGAGGATAAACCTCCTGAGATACAACCAAAGCGCTGACGTCAGCAGCGCCGCTCTAAATCATGCCGTGAAAAAGACGGCGATACCGGCACGAGAGACAACAATACTCCGAACGACGCCGAAGACCAGAAGGCCCCGTCGAGCCAACCTCCGACAGGACGATCGGGAAGATGGGAAAGTTAGCCCTGATGAACAGGCCGTAAACAAAGACTCAGAGGACAGCAATTATCTTCCACTCTCCGAGGATGAGGTGAGCCTCGGCGACGAAGACTTTATCGTGCCTGAGGAACCCCTCGAGCAGGAGTGCTTTAAGCGCTGGCTAATAGCCACTGCAAGGAGCCTGAAAAAGAAGCAGCAACAGCTTCAAGCTGATCAAGACCTACTCAATGATAGGTGGACTAATGTCCTGGCAGCCGAGGAATACGGCCTCGAGAACCCAACCAAAAGTTACCCAAAGCGCAACCTGCTACCTCAATTCGATGATGAGGCACTTGGGCCCATACCATCAGCGCGTAATGTGGCTGACCGACCACCTTGTGGCCGGGACAAAATGGCAACTCAGGCCGAACACCAGCCTATACCACCTCACCGTAAAGGTAGGGACACAACAGCTCGGGGAGATACATATGACCTGCGGCAGGACCTGAAAAATAGAGCAGGTCAGACCAGATCGATCTACGGACCACGGGGGCATGCCCCGAAGCGTGACGACGGCTATCTAGCTGGACGTGACAAGCATACCATGTCCGAGCCGAAAACCGCAGACGGACTCCATCCGAGCTACGTCGCGACTTGGCCTGATATAGAGGCACCGCACACCCCCTCTGCTTCATTGATGAAGTAAAGGAGCACGAATTCCTAGAAGGGTTTAAACCCGTGAATATTGAATAATACGATGGAACAACAGATCCCGCAGTATGGATTGAGGACTTTCTTCTCCATATTCATATGGCCCTCGGTGATGATCTTCATGCCATCAAATACCTCCCGCTAAAACTCAAGGGACCAGCTCGGCACTGGTTGAACAGCCTGCCTGAAAACTCCATTGGCAGTTGGGAGGACTTGGAAAACGCCTGTTGTGAAAACTTCCAAGGTGCATACGTCCGACCTCCGGATGCCGATGACTTAAGTCACATAGTTCAGCAGCCCGGAGAATCAGCCAGGAAAATGAACCTGGCACCTTCGAAGCCAGATATAGCAACGGCAAGCCCTGATGCAACAGACACAAGTGTCGAAACAACGGTGACAATACCGATGACACGACGGTCAACGCCGGATTCAGTGGCTCCAAGTCCGGCCAGCGGAAAAATCCATTTAAAAGAAACAATCTGGGCCCATCCAGCTTGGACCGCATACTCGATCGTCCATGTCAGATCCACGGCACCCCCGATAAACCAGCCAATCATACCAATAGAAGTTGTTGGGTCTTTAAACAGGCCGGTAAGTTAAATACCGAGAACAAGGAATAGGGGTCGCAAAGTGAGGACGGCGATGACGAGGATCCCCGTCCGCCGAACATAGGGGGACAGAAGAAGTCCCCCCCCCCAAGTTAAAACGGTGAGCATGATATATGTTACCCATATCCCCAAGAGGGAGCGCAAACGTGCGCTCAGGGACGTCTACGCGATAGAGCCAGTCGCCCCAAAATTCAACCCGTGGTCATCCTGCCCGATCACCTTCGATCACAAGGACCACCTGACCAGTACCCATCATGGCGGTTCAGCCGCACTAGTCCTCGACCCAATCATTGATGGATTCCACCTCACGCGAGTCCTCATGGACGGTTGCAACAGTTTTAACCTGCTCTATTAGGATACAGTCCGCAAGATAGGCATCAATCCATCAAGGATCAAGCCCACAAAAACTACCTTTAAAGGAGTAATACCAGGTGTAGAGGCCCGTTGCACGGGCTCAATCACATTGGAAGTCGTCTTCGGATCCCCGGACAACTTTTCAAGCGAAGACTTGATCTTCGATATCATCCCCTTCCGCAGTGGCTATCACACACTTCTCGGACGAACTGCATTTGCTCGATTCAATGTAGTGCCCCACTATGCTTATCTCAAACTCAAGATGCCCGGACCATGCGGTGTCATAACAGTCAATGGGAACACTGAACGCTCCCTCCGTACCGAGAATCACACCGCGGCCCTGGCAGCGGAAGTACAGAGCGGCCTTATCAAGCAAAATTTTAATTCAGCGGCCAAGCTCCCGGACACTGTCAAACGAGTCTAGACTACTCCAAAATTTGACAGTCCAGCTCGTCAGGAGTTCGACTAGCAATTCGGCCTCCATCTCAATCCTGACCAAATGGCGGCATACATACCGCGCGTACATAACTACGCACTCAAAATACCATGGGCATAGACGAAGGCATAACTCGATTGTGGTCCATAATACGGCTCGACCTTCCCCGGACACACATACTTTACCTTTTATTTTTTTCCTTTTCTTTTCCACAGGCCCCTCATGACGGCCTAATCACCGATCCTTTTGAAGGATGGATATACCAAGGTGGCAAGCAGCATAGACGTGTGGTGGAATCCCTAGGTGGTCTTCTTAACAATCACTCTACCTGTTTTCAGGACCCGCACGCGGCTCCCCCTTGGTTTTGGCATGTTAAATAGCCATTTTGCTTATCGCACTATTTGTACAAATACACTCCGACGTATTAATCAAATTATAATGGAAACAGTTTGCGGCCCAACTTATGTGGCACTGGCTTACTACTTCATTTTATTTTGCTATTCTTATCGACTGCACCCGTACACTTTGGTACGCTTTAATTTGCCAGGGGCTTCATTGCGCCCCATACTACGACAACAAAGTCCGAACACTTTTACAGTATAGTTCGGCACCCCGAATTTAGCATTATATGCATCGGCTCCAAATCATGTCTTTGGCCAATAGTTGGGTTTCCCGGCTCCTGTGCTTGCTACCTTACGTTCCGTCCTATCGGCTACGGTAGTAAAGGGACAACTACTGCGATTGTGTTTCTGGTTTATCCGGATAAACACCTCAGTAGAGAAAGCCGAAAACTGACTGTCATGATGCGGAGAGAGCTGGTCATCTATTCGGAGGTCAAAACCTCTTGCGATTTTTTCCCACATTGTGCGACGGATCGGCCTCCACCCGATCAGGTGTCTACAGCACCCTAGTCCGGATTAACAAATACTCACTAGGGGCTGAGCCTACATTTCTATTGTCAAACTCCTATGGCTAAGTGAGGGTGATAAAGCCACATAGTCCGATTGCCTGGTTCGTTGCGCTAAACAACTCCTTCAAGGACCAAACTCTTGGATCAAGAGTATTTAGGTTTCAACCCAAACACCCCCATACTACCTACCTGGGGGCTGAAGCCGACGACTGGCCAACTCTCAGATTTAATAAAACGGCTGCACAGGAGGCAAAATTTTAAACAGACAACAAGAATTATATTACATATCAGCTTTGTTCCATAATACAGGAAGAGATAACATGAATGTCTTCATTCAAAGATAATGCCTTTTGCGCACTGGCCCTCCACAATGCGGGATCCCTTCAAGACATCATAAAAATACCGCTCGGGCGTATGGTGATCCTTGCCCGCGGGCGGTCCCTCGGTCGCGAGCTTGACGGTGTCCATCTTCACCCACTACACCTTGACACGAGCGAAGGCCATCCACGCACCTTCGATGCAGACCGACCGCTTAATGGCATCAAGCCGGGGGCAGGCATCGACCAGCCGCTTCACGAGCCCGAAGTAGCTGTTGGGTATGCTTCGGTGGGCCATAAATGGATTATCAAATCCTTCATGGTTGACTCAGTCACCCAATGCAGTTCGGTCAGCTATTTCAGCTGATCTCTAAAGGGCACCTAATGCTCTGGGGCAAGGTATTGCAACCAGAACAGCTTCTTCATTGAGCTCCCCTCTTCGGCTCAGAAGAACTCCGCAACATCAGTAAAATTGCGCGGCAAATCCGCAAACGCCCCTGGAGAACTCCAAATCCGGGTCAGTAAGAGGTACTTTTTCTTCACATATTTGCTCTACATAATAAAGGCCTTACTCGCCGCGATTTTCCTGGCCTCCAGGACTTCCTGGAGGGTGCCTTGGGCTTCAACCTGGGCCTCTTGCGCGCTTTGGTAGGCCTTAGCAAGTTCGGACTCTTCGTCCGCAATCTTGCACTCTAAGGACTCGAATTTCTTTACGGCGTCCTGGAGCTCCTGCTGGACCTCCCCGGCCCTTGCCTCGTGTTTTTCGCGGGCGGCTTGTTCCTTTGCCGCTCTCTTTTGGGCCTCGGCCAGCGTGCTCTTAAGGGTCTCCACTTCGGTCACAACTCCTGCGAAATATCATGATAACATGATCAACACAAACAGTTCATATCTTTCTATATCTGAATAAGCCATTGCATACCTTGCTCGTCCTCTAGTTGTTTTTTCACATGACTGAGCTCTTCCTCGGCCCGCTCTAGACTCTACTTCAGTTTGGAGACTTCGGCAGAATGGGAGGTTGCAGCCAGCATCGACGCATGCTTATTCACATAGACAAATATGGTTAGTCTCCTATGAAAATTATATGATCCTTTGTCCGTCTTTTCTTTTCGAACACCGGATAGATTCTCAGGGGCTACCGTCTATACTATGACATTCTTTCTACATAATCACGTCGCATACCTCAAAGCCTGTTAAAAGGTTGGTGCAGGCTTCGTTCAGTCCGTTCTTAGCGGGCTGAACCCTCTCAACCACTGTACCCATAAGGATACGGTGTTCCTCAACAATGGAAGCACTTTGCTGCGCTTCCAGTAGAGTATCCGATGCCTCTGGATGGACAGAGGTCACCGGCGGAATAGGTGCACCTCCTTCTTTTGAAGGAGGCTACTTGCCTGATTCCGGAGCTGTATGGGCCTCCGAAATAGTATTCGGCTGGGGGCCGAATTGGGTATGACCCCCATCGCCAGTCTCCAGGGGGATTTGCTCCCCCATGTGTCCGGTGGCCGAGGTATTACCCTCTAGCGGCACCCTGGCGGCCTCCTGTATCTCTCCCTGGCCTGGGAAGGTCCTTCAGGACAACACCTCGGCGGCGTCCGTGGCCTTGGGAGAGGAGGCCGCTGGAAGCGACCCGCTGTCCATCACCTTTGGATCCAGTGAATTCCTCGAAGATGAGGATCGCTGGGGGCGGGTGTGGGCCGCACTGTAGCGCATGATTCGACATTATAACAACAAAGTAAAGAAGTTGGATATATGTGTATATAAGTGCCTTTGAGTACTTATGATTCGGCCAGGGGCTTCTCCCTGGGGCACCACTCGGAGCTGCTATCAGTGTCCAACGCGGAGTTATCCGCGAGGGAGACCCTCCCCTTCTTGGACGCCTCTGCCTCCAGATCCGTGGAGGCCCTCCTTTTCTTCCTTCCCCCTCAAGGGGAGAGTAGCTTTCCTCCTCCTCGTCGTCCTCGGTGGCGGGGGAGGAGTGGGTCTCGGCGTCTTCGGACGTCACGTCCGAAGTGCCTTTACGGCGAAGGCCGCTTCTTCCCGCTTGGCCCTTCTTCTGGGCCTTCTTCTCCGGCGCTTGGTAGGGCGCCGGAACCAGCATCTTTGTCAGAAGTGGGATTGCTGGGTTTTCTAGCAATGGAGCTGGACACTAGATCCGCTCGGCCTTCCTTGTCCAGTCCTGGAAAGACACATGGGAAAGCTAAGACATCTTCCTTGAATGTACAGGTGAAGGATACACCTTGAAATACGAAAAACCTACCGGACTGGCGGGATGGGTCAGGTTGTACCCACGGTCCTCAGTCGTCTTAGTCCACGTCTCAGTGGCCTTAAAAAGCACCTTCCAGATGCCTTCGTGTGTAACGCCGAAGAACTATTGCAAGGTCTGGTGCTTGGCCGGATCGAACTCCCACAAATTGCAAGTCCGGCTTTAGCAAGGAAGGATCTGGCGAAAAAGCATCACCTGGATCACATCACTACAAAAAATACACTTCCGTGATGATACGTGTTTGTCACAGTAGGTCGCGTTTTTTGTCATGCATGTACATCCATGACAAATTTATGGCAGAATCAAGATAGTCATACATGTGCTGTCATAGAAGTGTTCCATGACATTACCAAAATTATCATCACGGAAGTGTCCACTTCCATGACGATAAATCGCGCGTCACAGAAGTGCTTTCGTCAAGGGTGACCGACATGTGGCATCCACCGTAACGGAACGCTGTTAAGCTATCGGGTCGGATTTTGGATCCGATAACCCGTTAACAGCCCCGACCAATGGGAAATTTCCACGTGTAAAATTCTTATTGGCCAGACGAAACACATGTCAGCTCGTCAATGGGTCAGATAGGCGCCTATGATATGTCGACACGTGCCACGGCCCACCACTGGCCCATTTAGCTTACAAACCGGCCCATTTGACTTGGTCAAAAGTTAACGGGCTGGCCCATGAAAAGCCTGTTAACGGTCTCTTTGCAAATAACCCATTTTACAGCCCGTTAACTCACGGCCCGTTAGGCCCTAAAGGAAATTGGACCAACAATGTCATGTGGGCTCTCGAATATAACACCAGCCCATTTCACTTTCGGCCCATGTATGACCCACGACGTCTTTCGGCCCATATGAGGCCTTCGTATCTTTCGGCCCTTTATAGGCCCACGGTGACTCTAGCCCATAATGAACAGTAATTTTCTTTATACCTGTTAACGGCCCGTGATTTACATGGGCCATTTCCAGCCCATGTTAGCTTTCGGCCTATTGACAGCCCATACGTTCTTGGGCTCCTTTTCAGCCCTCGATTACTTCCGGCCCGTTACTGGCCTGTTCCCCTAATGGGCCAAATTCGGCCCATGGCAAGAGTCGGCCCGTTACTGACCTGTTCCCCTAATGGGCCAAATTTGGCCCATGGCAAGAGTTGGCCCGTTACTGGCCTGTCACCCTAATGGGCCAAATTCGGCCCATGGCAAGAGTCAGCCCGTTTCTGGCCTGTTAACCCGTTGCGCCGTTTCCAGCCCATCCTATATTCTGGCCCATTAACGACCCGTTATACCTGTGACACAATTAAGCCTTTGTTGTCCTACGGCCTGTTAACGGCCTGTTACCGTGTTGGGACGATACCAATTACGCCCGATAACAGCCCATATAGACCCATTTATCCGACGGCCCGAGGCCCACCGACTACGGGCCCATTTATCGACGGCCCGTAGGAGACCCATGGATCCTACGGCCCGTATATGGCCCATGGTAGTTGCGGCCACTAGCAAACCAGGGAAAAAGAAGACTAGGAAATAAATAAGGCCGAAACTAACGCTAGGATATTAAGGCGATTGCACAGATTACATCCACTCGGCATCAAAGATCGCCACCAGTGCAAATATAGGGAACACCCTACACTATACAAAAATGGCTTGCTGTTTTCTTCAGCCAGTGACTGTATGTTAAGAATAAATTTTGTATCGCACCAAAACAAATTACACCTATATAACAAAAGGAAGGTTGGCATAAAACTTAACAGTCTAGCAGATAAATGCACCGCCAAAAGTTCAGAAGCTCAGTTCATTTGACCTGACTGTTACGTTTTCATGCTGTATTGTCCGATGGAGCACCATAACCCTCGCCTTCATTTCCCCTAGGCTCCTGAACAACATAGCAAATGTCTGATAGTCTGGTTTCAAAACCATGCATATCTTGACGACATTGAGCAATGTTTCTCCTGTTTTCACAAAGGGTCTCTGTTAGGGAATGGACTTGTGTCTGGAGCGCAGATACAACATTGCTTTGAGCTTGCATATCTTGACATGAGGCAGTTTAGACGATATTGCCTTAACAACCAACCTAGTATTACACAGGAACGTGCTTTTGGCACTGTTAGTGGACAGGTACTGACCCACTGCAGCAAGAGCTGACATTGCGGTTATAGTTGCCTCGTCACCTTAAGAAGGTGGCGGTTCCACCATTTTTTCTATAGCTCACTGAAAAGTTGAGGTTTTACATTAGTAGTACCAGAACAGAAGATATTAAGGAGGCAGCAAAACCAAACAAAATAGCTTTGGTCTATATACAGAACTTATTCTGGTGAACCCATGTAAAATATTAGTTGTATTTTATTGCAAAGTACATAATAAAACCAGGTTCCAAACATATGACCATGTACCATCGCTAATGTTTTGTCTATTTCTTCACATTGTATTGAGGGCTAAGGATAAAAAGACGAAGTTTATAATATGGTAAGCATAGTATGACATCATTAATATCACAAAACAACTGAGAACAGACAAACAGGCAATTGTAATGTTGTGTGGGAAAGTCCAGCACGGAACTAGATTATGGGTCAAGATCAAAGGAACATCAGTCCTCTCTTTTAAACCTTGTAAGGTGAAATGATAAGCTAAGACAATTGTGTATAAAATTGAAAAGAGTAATAGACATTGGTTGCAAACCATGCAGTTCAAGGCACAAGTCAGAGTAAGTAGTAGTTAAAAGGCATCAGGATTAAGGACTTACAACAGCGGCTTTGACTGGTGTAGTCATGCCCTTCTTCTTGCTGGTGTGACAGTCCTTGAAGATTTCCACAGCATTTGGTTTAGGTACTTTTTGGTCCTTGCGGGCTTTCCTCTGTATTTCGAACAAGTCAATATAGATCTGATAATATGGTACAACGAAAAGAGTGAAAGAGCAGCTAATTACAAGAGCCTCACAGTGTGCAATATACCTACGAGATCCTGTCATCTGTTGGAATTTCACTTTCGTACGGTTGGCCTTGTTCTTTGAATAGTTCACCTACAAGAATATAGATTTGTGTGGCACATGCGTAAATAGGACTTCAACATGTGATCTGATCACATATATATAATGTACCTAATACTTCGGATCAGACTAGTGTTTAACAAGGCCCCTCCAGTCTTCATCCGATATATTTTCCACTGGAGATGTTTGGGAAAGTTCACTGTTAGCCTTGCCTTCAAAGTGAGTTTTCCTCAAGTTATATCGATACTGTCGCAGAGCAGACTTGAAAACATGGGTGCAAGCTTGTCTGGTTGCATCATCTTGGCTATCCAACTTGAACCTCATCTGTTGAAAATTATGGGAGTCTCATTATCAGCAACCTAGAAAGTATGGGACAGAGCAAGACAATATTACTAGTTTCCATACATAACCATACTTACAGATAAATGGTCAAGGAAGGTGTTGAACTAGGTTTCGTCTTTGTCATTCCTGTACTGAATCCATGTTGGGAGGATACGTACATGACACCTAACGGCAACCACTGCCTCTGATACTAACTTGGCTGACTCTGTAGCATCACGTGGTATTTTTAAACCTGCCTCAAAACGGATCTCCATTCTTTCTCCTCTAGATTTAGTTAACCTATCGAGCATTATCCCTAATGTTTGTTTCCTCTTGCGCCTAGGTGCTAGTCCAACAACGAACATAGGAAGTGTTATACTCCAGCAACTACCTTCTTGTTGTTGAAGCTCACAAGGTTCATCTGATATTGCCAACTCGTCTTGTGTCAAGAGTGTTTGGGAAGTAGTGTCAGGTGGCAAGGGAGCTTGGGAATGTGCTGCTAGCTTAGTTGACGCACGAGTAAGTCGTGCAGCTGGTAGTACTGTGGTAGGTGTTGTAAGAACTAGGGCTGTCTCTACTTGTTTGGTGGAAGCTATTTGTTTTCTGTTAGGCTTTTTTTGCAACTCGTGTAGCATGGGATGCCGTGTTTGTAGAATTTTCCGCTGGACTTTGACCTTCTATTGCACCATCAGTACCAGCAGAATCTACAGGATTCATCCGCTTCTCATTCCCTGCCATTCTGTGTTTCTTCCTCTTTCTCTGTGCCATGTTAAGTCAAGCCGACAAGAAAAACGAATAACAATTTAGTTCTTCGGAACAAATTGATGCGTGATGCAGACGAACTGAACTTTGATGTTATACAACCACATGATAGGAGGATGTAATATTTATGAAAAACAGGACGGAAAAGATAACTAGAACTATGAGGTGTAAACTAAGAAGAAGACATTTCACCAAATTAGAAGCAATGCAATGGAAGTAGACACCATATGAAAGATGCTACAAATATCGCTCTGCCAAGTTAACAGTGTCTCATCATAAATGGCGTTTAAACAAATGTGAAGCAGTATAAGAAATAAATCATATGCAAGATGCAAACAACATCACACTACCATGTTAGTGGTCTCTCGTCATTAGTGCCATTGCATATTCGCAGCATTGCATATTCACAGCTTATGATGTGTAAACTAAGGAGAAGGCATTTCAACAAATTAGAAGCAATGAAAGCTAGACACCATATGAAAGATGCAATGAATATCACTCTACCAAGTTAAAACTGTCTCGTCGTAAGTGCCATTTCAACAAATTAGTAGTACAAGCTAGAAAAGAATGTGAGATGTAACCTATATCACACTTTGAAGTCAAACGTGTCTTATGATAAGTGATTGTTGCAGGTTACACAACAGTAGTAATCTGATGTAAGAACATGGTGTGATAGACAGATATTGTATGTTCTAGAAACAGGAACACGTGTCTTATTCAAGTATAATGTGTAAAGTAAGCAGATGGAATTCAACAAAATTAGAAGCAATATGATGTCTACTACACAACCTTCTTCTTGTAGACGTTGTTGGGCCTCCAAGTGCAGAGGTTTGTAGGACAGTAGCAAATTTCCCTCAAGTGGATGACCTAAGGTTTATAAATCCGTAGGAGGCGTAGGATGAAGATGGTCTCTCTCAAGCAACCCTGCAACCAAATAACAAAGAGTCTCTTGTGTCCCCAACACACCCAATACAATGGTAAATTGTATAGGTGCACTAGTTCGGCGAAGAGATGGTGAAACAAGTGGTATATGGGTAGTAGAATAAGGTATTTGTAATCTGAAATAATAAAAACAGCAAGGTAGCAAGTGATAAAAGTGAGCGTAAACGGTATTGCAATGCGTTGAAACAAGGCCTAGGGTTCATAATTTCGCTAGTGTAAGTTCCCTCAACAATACTAACATAATTGGATCACATAACTATCCCTCAACATGCAACAAAGAGTCACTCCAAAGTCACTAATAGCAGAGAACGAACGAAGAGATTATGGTAGGGTACGAAACCACCTCAAAGTTATTCTTTCCAATCAATCCGTTGGGCTATTCCTATAAGTGTCACAAACAGCCCTAGAGTTCGTACTAGAATAACACCTTAAGACACAAATCAACCAAAACCCTAATGTCACCTAGATACTCCAATGTCACCTCAAGTATCTGTGGGTATGATTATATGATATGCATCACACAATCTCAGATTCATCTATTCAACCAACACAAAGGACCTCAAAGAGTGCCCCAAAGTTTCTACTGGAGAATCACGACGAAAACGTGTGCCAACCCCTATGCATAGGTTCATGGGCGGAACCCGCAAGTTGATCACCAAAACATACATCAAGTGAATCATGTGGTATCCTATTGTCACCACAGATACACACGGCAAGACATACATCAAGTGTTCTCAAATCTTTAAAGACTCAATCTGATAAGATAACCTCAAAGGGAAAACTCAATTCATTACAAGAGAGTAGAGGGGGAGGGGGAGGAGAAACATAAGATCGTGCCAAATCAAGAACACGAGAGAGAGAGAGAGATCAAACACATAGCTACTGGTACATACCCTTAGCCCCGAGGGAGAACTACTCCCTCCTCGTCATGGAGAGCACCGGGATGATGAAGATGGCCACCAGAGGGAGAACTACTCCCTCCCCTTAATTTATTTGGCCTTTATATTTTTTTATTTAACCTTTTTTATGGCCTTTCTCTTTTTTTGGGACAATGCTCTATTGAATGATGATCATCACACTTCCATTTATTTACAACTCGATACTAGAACAAAGTATGACTCTATATGGATGCCTCCGGCGGTGTACTGGGATATGCAATGAATCAAGAGTGACAAGTATGAAAGGATTGTGAATGGTGGCTTTGCCACAAATACTATGTCAACTACATGATCATGCTAAGCAATATGACAATGATGAATGTGTCATGATGAACCGAATGGTGGAAAGTTGCATGGCAATATATCTCGGAATGGCTATGGAAATGCCATAATAGGTAGGTATGGTGGCTGTTTTGAGGAAGGTATATGGTGGGTTTATGGTACCGGCGAAAGTTGCGCGGTACTAGAGAGGCTAGCAATGGTGGAAGGGTGAGAGTGCGTATAATCCATGGACTCAACATTAGTCATAAAGAACTCACATACTTATTGCAAAAATCTATTAGTTATCGAAACAAAGTACTACGCGCATGCTCCTAGGGGGATAGATTGGTAGGAAAAGACCATCGCTCATCCCCGACCGCCACTCATAAGGAAGACAATCAATAAACACCTCATGCTCCGACTTCGTTACATAACGGTTCACCATACGTGCATGCTACGGGAATCACAAACTTCAACACAAGTATCTCTCAAATTCACAACTACTCAACTAGCATGACTCTAATATCACCATCTTCATATCTCAAAATAATCATCAAGTATCAAACTTCTCTTAGTATTCAAAACACTCATAAGAAAGTTTTACTAATCTTGAATACCTAGCATATTAGGATTTTAAGCAAATTACCATGCTATTTAAGACTCTCAAAATAATCTAAGTGAAGCATGAGAGTTCATCTATTTCTTCAAAATAAAACTACCACCATGCTCTAAAAGATATAAGTGAAGCACTAGAGCAAATGACAAACTACTCCGAAAGATATAAGTGAAGATCAATGAGTAGTCGAATAATTATGCAACTATGTGAAGACTCTCTAACATTTAAGAATTTCAGATCTTTGGTATTTTATTCAAACAGCAAGCAAATCAAAATAAAATGACATTCTAAGAATGGCAAACATCATGTGAAGAAGCAAAAACTTAGGATCAACCGAAACTAACCGATAGTTGTTGAAGAAGAAAGGTGGGATGCCAACCGGGGCATCCCCAAGCTTAGATTCTTGAGACTTATTGAAATATTATCTTGGGGTGCCTTGGGCATCCCCAAGCTTGAGCTTTTGTGTCTCCTTAATTCCTCTCATATCACGGTCTCCCTAAATCTCAAAAGCTTCATCCACACAAAACTCAACAAGGACTCATGAGATAAGTTAGTATAAACCATTGCAAAAATCTTATCATACTCTACTGTAGAAAATAACTAAAATTATTATTCAACATTTCATACTAAATGCCTCTGCATATTTAATAGTCCTATCCTCAAATAGAATCATTAAAGAAGCAAACATATGCAAACAATGCAAACATAACAGCAATCTGCCTAAACAGGATAGTCTGTAAAGAATGCTGCAATATCCATACTTCCCTAACTCCAAAAATTATGAAATAAAATTCCCACTGTAGTAAATTTATCAGAGCTTAATATGCAGAAGGTTTCAACATTTTATCACATTCTGAATTTTCTAGGGAATTATTGCAACAGCGGTAAACTTTCTGTTTTCAAACAGCAACATGTATACTTGTAACATAGGCATAGTAAAGGCTATCAATGCCACTTTTATTGAAATAAAAGATGCAAAACATTGTTCTAAATAACATCAAGCAAATCTTAACAAAATAAATTGATGCTCCAAGCAAAACACATATCATGTGGTGAATAAAAATATAGCTCCAAGTAAAGTTACCGATGAACGAAGACGAAAGAGGGGATGCCTTCCGGGGCATCCCCAAGCTTAGGCTTTTGGTTGTCCTTGAATATTACCTTGGGGTGACTTGGGAATCCCCAAGATTAGGCTCTTTCCACTCCTTATTCCATAGTCCATCGAATCCTTACCCAAAACTTGAAAACTTCACAACACAAAACTTCAAAGAAAACTCGTAAGCTCTGTTAGTATAAGAAGATAAATCACCACTTCAAGGTACTGTAATGAACTCATTCTTTATTCATATTGGTGTAATATCTACTGTATTCCAACTTCTTTATGGTTTATAAACTATTTTACTAGCCATAGGTTCATCAAAATAAGCAAACAACACACGAAAAACAGAATCTGTCAAAAACAGAACAGTCTGTAGTAATCTGGATCAAACGTATACTTCTGGAACTCATAAAATTCTCAAATAAATTGCTGGACCTGAGGAATTTATCTATTAATCATCTTCAAAAATAATTAACTAAATATCACTCTCCAAATAAAAATGGCAGTAGTTCTCGTGAGCGCTAAAGTTTCTGTTTTTGACAGCATGATCAACAAGACTTTCCCCAAGTCTTCCCAAAGGTTCTACTTGGCACAAACACTAATTAAACACATAAAACCACATCTAAACAGAGTCTAGATGGATTATTTATTACTAAACAGGAACAAAAAGCAAGGAACAAAAATAAAATTGGGTTGCCTCCCAACAAGCGCTATCGTTTGATGCCCCTAGCTAGGCACGATGATTTCAATGATGCTCACATAAAGGATAAGAATTGTAACATAAAGAGAGCATCATGAAGAATATGACTGGCACATTTAAGTCAAACATACTTCCTAGGCATAGGGATTTTATGAGAAAACAACTTATGGGAGCAATAATCAACTAGCATAGGAAGGCAAAACAAGCATAACTTTAAAACTTTAAGCACATAGAGAGGGAACTTGATATTATTGCAATTCCTACAAGCATATATTCCTCCCTCATAATAATTTTCAGTAGCATCATGAATGAATCCAACCATATAAACAGCACCTAAAGCATTCTTTTCATGATCTACAAGCATGGAAATTTTATTACTCTCCACATAAGCAAAATTCTTCTCATGAATAATAGTGGGAGCAAACTCAACAAAATAATTATCATGTGAGGCATAATCCAATTGAAAACTAAAATCATGATGACAAGTTTCATGGATATCATTATTATTATAGCATACAAGTCATCACAATAATCATCATAGATAGCAACTTTGTTCTCATAATCAATTGGAACCTCTTCCGGAATAGTGGATTCATCACGAAATAAAGTCATGACCTCTCCAAATCCACTTTCATCAATATATTTATCATAAATAGGAGGCATGCTTTCATCATAATAAATTTGCTCATCAAAACTTGGGGGACAAAAAATATCATCTTCATCAAACATAGCTTCCCCAAGCTTGTGGCTTTGCCTATCATTAGCATCATGGATATTCAAGGAATTCATACTAACAACATTGCAATCATGCTCATCATTCAAATATTTAGTGCCAAACATTTTATAGATTTCTTCTTCTAGCACTTTAGCACAATTATCCTTTCCATCATACTCACGAAAGATATTAAAAATGTGAAGCGTACGAGACAAACTCAATTCCATTTTTTATAGTTTTCTTTTATAAACTAAACTAGTGATAAAACAAGAAACTAAAAGACTCGATTGCAAGATCTAAAGATATACCTTCAAGCGCTAACCTCCCTGGCAACGGTGCCAGAAAAGAGCTTGATGTCTACTACACAACCTTCTTCTTGTAGACGTTGTTGGGCCTCCAAGTGCAGAGGTTTGTAGGACAGTAGCAAATTTCCCTCAAGTGGATGACCTAAGGTTTATCAATCCGTAGGAGGCGTAGGATGAAGATGGTCTCTCTCAAGCAACCCTGCAACCAAATAACAAAGAGTCTCTTGTGTCCCCAACACACCCAATACAATGGTAAATTGTATAGGTGCACTAGTTCGGCGAAGAGATGGTGAAACAAGTGGTATATGGGTAGTAGAATAAGGTATTTGTAATCTGAAATAATAAAAACAGCAAGGTAGCAAGTGATAAAAGTGAGCGTAAACGGTATTGCAATGCGTTGAAACAAGGCCTAGGGTTCATACTTTCGCTAGTGTAAGTTCCCTCAACAATACTTAACATAATTGGATCACATAACTATCCCTCAACATGCAACAAAGAGTCACTCCAAAGTCACTAATAGCAGAGAACGAACGAAGAGATTATGGTAGGGTACGAAACCACCTCAAAGTTATTCTTTCCAATCAATCTGTTGGGCTATTCCTATAAGTGTCACAAACAGCCCTAGCGTTCGTACTAGAATAACACCTTAAGACACAAATCAACCAAAACCCTAATGTCACCTATATACTCCAATGTCACCTCAAGTATCTGTGGGTATGATTATACGATATGCATCACACAATCTCAGATTCATCTATTCAACCAACACAAAGGACCTCAAAGAGTGCCCCAAAGTTTCTACTGGAGAATCACGATGAAAACGTGTGCCAACCCCTATGCATAGGTTCATGGGCGGAACCCGCAAGTTGATCACCAAAACATACATCAAGTGAATCACGTGGTATCCCATTGTCACCACAGATACGCACGGCAAGACATACATCAAGTGTTCTCAAATCTTTAAAGACTCAATCCGATAAGATAACTTCAAAGGGAAAACTCAATTCATTACAAGAGAGTAGAGGGGGAGGAGAAACATAAGATCCAACTATAATAGCAAAGCTCGTGATACATCAAGATCATGCCAAATCAAGAACACAAGAGAGAGAGAGAGAGAGATCAAACACATAGCTACTGGTACATACCCTCAGCCCCGAGGGAGAAATACTCCCTCCTCGTCATGGAGAGCACCGGGATGATGAAGATGGCCACCGAAGAAGGATTGCCCCCTCCGGCAGGGTGCCAGAACGGGTTTAGATTGGTTTTCGGTGGCTACGGAGGCTTCTGGCGGTGGAACTCCCAATCTATTGTGCGTTCTGGAAATTTTAGGGTATATGGAGTTATATAGGCAGAAGAAGCACGTCAGGGGAGCCACGGGGGCCCCACAAGGCAAGGGGCGCGCCCCCCACCCTCGTGGGCAGCTTCCGTATCTTCTGACATGGGGTCCAAGTCCATCAGGTGAGTTTCCTTCCAAAAATAACTTCTCCAGTTGATTTCGTTCCGTTTCGACTCCGTCTGATATCCCTTTTCTTCAAAACACTGAAATAGGCATAAAACAACAAATCTGGGCTGGGCCTCCAGTTAATAGGTTAGTCCCAAAAGTAATATAAAAGTGGAAAATAAAGCCCAATATTGCCCAAAACAGTAGAAATATAGCATGGAGCAATCAAAAATTATAGATACGTTGGAGACGTATCACAATACAAGCTAGACATCACACATAACATGCAACCACATATAACAGTGCCAAGTTAGAGGGAGCACCGGTGATGCTGCACTAGGGGAGACGTGCTCATCATAAACACAGCTTTGTTGAGTGTCTATGCATGTGTTGTCTTGGAAATCATCTTGGGGGTGTGGAGGAGTAGAAACTGTAGAGGCCCTCCATTCGGAAGGAGCACCTTTATCCGCTGCCTTGCTAACTTCCTTCCGCTTTATTGATTTTGAATTGTCAAGTAAAACCGACAAGAAAAAGCAATAAAATTCTCTCTTCAGAACTCATTCATGCATGATACTGACAATCACTACTTTGATGTGAGGCAAACACATGATACCAGGATGGAATATGTACGAAAAACAGGACGGCATGGCATGTTCACAACTGTTTGTGTAAACTAAGCAGAAACCATTCCAGCAAATAAGAAGCAATGCAAGCTAGACACCACATGAAAGATGCAACCAATATGACTCTGCCAAGTTAAAAGCATCCCATCATAAATGGAATTTCAACAAATTAGAAGCAGCGCATGCTATAAATCATATGAAAGATGCAATTAATATCGCACTGCATATACTAAAGGTGTCTCGTCATGTTGATTGATGCGGGATACAAAAAATAATAGTTTTATGTAAGGACATGCTTAATAGACAGATGTACTATGTACTAAATACAGGAAGGCATGTCACATTAACAGGTATAATGTATAAGCTAAGCAGACTAGCACATGCAGTTTAACCAGATTGGAAGAATTACAATCTAGACACCATATGCAATATGCAACCACATATCACGCTGCCAACTTAGAGCAAGCACCTGCGATGCTAGTGTAGGGGAAATGATGTAATCAACTACAGAGCTACGTTCACTATCTTCATCTAGCATTTCTGTTTCTTGAGAATCATGTCGGGAGGCTGACGCTACATTCTTTAAATGAGGAGTAGTCCCCTTGCCTGCCTGCCTCATCATAAGTGAATGATGAGGGATCCACAAGAACATTAGTTTGATATAAGAACATGATTAATACACAGATGTACTAGTATGTACCAAAAACAAAAAGGCATGTCATATTCAAAGGTATAATGTGTAAGCTAAGCAGATGCAATTTAACCAAATTGGAAGCAATACAAGCTAGACATTCGGCTGGAGTGGTGAGCATGATCATCTAGGACCTGAGAGCCTGGTGGGAGGCGGGCGGGCTGCTTCGCCACCATCGTAGCTTTTTAGTTGGCTTCCAGGTGATGCCTATCTTTGCTGGGCTTGTCACTGGCTCGGCCAGTGCCCTGACTAGCTATTTGTCTTCTGGTGCTCACGGGATGGTGGTTCATGTAAAAAATATCTTTCCTTATCTTACCGACTTCGGCCTTTCGAATACAAGCTAGACACCATATGGAACATGCAACCACATATGACACCGCGAAGTTAAAGCAAGCACCTGGGATGGTGGTTCATGGCGAGCGAGGTCATCAACTCCAGAGCTACGTTTACCGTCTCCACCTGCTGACATTGCACCCTTTATAGCGTTGTAACGTGTCTTGCCTACCCGCATACGAAGCTGGAGCGACTTCTCTCTTTTTTTGGCTTCTCTCATGGCAGCAGAGTCTGAAATACCCTTGCATAAAAACACAATAGTGAGAGTAAGGGTGAAGTGTGTGCAGAACTAGTGCACTGTAAAAGTAGCAGATAGTAGGTGGCTGAAAAATAAATGACAGGAGACGTATGATAGCTCTACAACATTGCATGGCAAACAAAATTAGATTCTACTCCGTATGATTTTGTAATATATGAGCACAGGAAATGCAGGTACTCCTCCAGCACACCACCACATGTGGTCATATCTAAGATAACAGTCGACTGAAAACAAATAGGTTGGTCGATTTTTTTAATGAATCGTCTGATCTATAAGGAACGGGAAGATGGCCTTCGTCTACCTCCCGCCAGTCACTATTGACGAGCTTTCTCGAACCGCCAGCGACCACCGGCCCAGACCCCTGCCTCCGCCGCCCCGCCCTCCCATCGACCTCACACCACCGCCGTGCTTGGCAGTGCCCCCAGGCCATCCCTTTAATCCCGGCCGACCTCCAGATCAGGCGCCAGTAGCTCTAGGCCGCACACGCCCCTAAGATAAACACCAAGGCGCTGCTTCCCCGGTGTAATAGGCGTACTAGCACCTGTTACGCTGGGGAATGCTTCCGTTAATTGGGAATCAACTGGCCAGAAATTGAAATTCAGGGGGGCGATGGACCTCTAGCTAAGGTGAAATAGTATATGAGGAGAAACCGTGTGCATCGTGAGTTACTAGGAACATCTAGTATCAAGAAGAAGCGGTCAACTAGTGTCTTCTGTGGGATGAATACCGTGCAAGCAGAGATGTAAGATTTGCATGAATAAGGGAAGTGGAGTACCTTTTTCGGTTGCCGGTGTGGTCACCTCCACATGTCGCGCCAATCTTCTTCTTTTTACCGGGGAAACCGATGTTCTGGAGGGTACAGGCTTGGATGAACCCATGGCCAAATTGTTGACTGTGTTGCCGTGGCCGTATGTCGGCTGAGGGGAAGCAGATCCGAGGCGGCGAAGGACGGCGTAGCAGGAACAGCTCCGGTGTGGTGGAGGGTGGCGAAGTTGAAGCGGCAGCGGTGAGGCGCAGTACGGCGTGGTTGAACTGGCTCGGGTACGAACGGCTCGGCCTCGGCTTCAACTACTAGTCGTGGAGGGCGTTGCGGTTGAGGTTGCAGTGGACGACGACGTCGGGGTATCGTCTCCGGCGTGATGGAGGAGGGCGGCGGTTGATGGGTGGGATGGGGTGGCGGACGGAGGACGCCGGGGTTTCGCGGCTGGTGGAGAGGTAGTTTTGGTGCCCACGGCGTACGAATGGGAAATCGGACGGGTGGGGGGGGACCATGTTTCGGTCTGGGATGCGCTTGTTTTTGGCTTTTTTGAACATAAGATGCGACGCGCTTGTTTGAAATTTGGGGAAAGTACAAACTTTGCCCCCCTCTTAAATTTCGGACCTACTGCGGGTCGGGGTAGGATGGTAATCCCAGGTGTCCCAAATAGTGGGCGGGAGCGATTTCGGCCGCGCGCATGTGTGCTTAGGCGGCCATTGTGTATGAATGTTTTTCGGATGCGGTTGCGTGGCGTCTAGATGAAGCTACAAACCTACCCCGGTTTAGACCTTTGGACGTCGGGCCGGTAGGTTTCACGGGTCGGAGTTATTAGAAAAGTAATTTCCTTATACTACCAAACATTGGTCACACGGTTTCAGGCGAGTAGAGGCTCTTTTGGCGCTTCATTCGAAATTTTGAAACACAAGCATTCACGTTTAGAGTACTCTTGAATTGTTAGGATTGACCTAAATAGACAATGTTATATTTGACCTTGTATGTTTGAAAACCTCATTAAATTATCTGCTTCTTTTTGAAATTTTGACACTTGAAAATCCTATAACTACGATTATTTTGGAATGTAGGAGCTAAATTTGAATCTATTTTGTACACGACTACATATGCTATTATGTACAAAATCAGAGCAAAGATTGGTGCCCCCATAATTTAGGTATGGTTTACAAATGCCATGATATCAAATTCAAATAATTGAATGGACTTCATGTTGAATTCGATTTTCTTAAACCACCTTAAGTTGAATTCAAATGTATGCTAGTTCATAGGTAGCTATTTATAATGTCCATTGTGTAACTTTCGTATGTATAATGTGCTTTACACACACAACATGAACTATACTCACGTTTATATTCGATTGCTAAAGCGATGCATTGTCTGGAGTTCAAAATACTAACTATGTGGATCAATTGTGTCGAATAATAACATAGACATGCTCAAATTCATAGAATCTACATGTCTGATGGATCAATGGCCACTCCTTACACGAATTGCAAATATCATGATCCCATCCTAATATTTGGATACAATTTATATCTTTAATCAATGTGTAGAGCAGTCTTTTACGTGTAGTTTCACTCTCCATCGGTGGTCTCTCGCACATGCTCACACACTCTCTCCCGAGGTGTCTTTCTCGCACACATGCTCTAGATATAACCCTCCCTCTCTCTCGTAACCATTTACAACTGTTTCCACTAACCTTTATCACAAGCACTCTTCCTCTCGCAAACATACACACGCACAAGCCTCATCGACCCTTTATCTATACATGGACCTGCCTACGTGTCTCATGTACGCACATTATCTTTACACCTGTCTCTCACGCATTGTCTCACACCTCTCTTCCTAATCGACGAGTATGATTCTAGCAGAGCATTCTGTAGGATGCCCCTTAAAGTTAGGTTGGATGAATAGTAATATCAGAGATAAAGGGGTTACCTTAGTCCGAGAACCTAGGGTTACAAATCCTAGCCGGCTTTGTCAGTGGACACAGAGTCCTTCGCAATTCTGCTATCTTTGTCTTGTACGACTAGTCATCCATGGGTCTTCCTAAATGCGGGACGGAACCGAACGAAGGGCCTCACCTCGACCCACCGGACCTCACGCGGTGACACACCCTCTGCCCCCACGTCTCATTATCTTCTCACACCCACACATACCAACACAAACACCACACACACAGAAAATTTCTCCTGGTGCCACTATTCCCTCTCCCCTTGCATATACACACTCAAGGGAATGGAATCTCTTGTCGTGACGTCATATTCGTCTCTCTCTCTCTAGACCACTCTCATTTCTCGTGCTATCTCTCCCACGCCCCCCCCGGTCGGCCCCTCTATCCATGCCTCTCTCGAATACATAATACACACACATACCTCTCTAGGCCCCGCCAAATGCATCAACTACACATTCACACATGTTACATCACGTACCCCATTGATCTAAAAAGCCCTCTCTTCACGTTTATTTCGCATACAACATTCCTTCTAAATAAAGTGTGGCCAAAAAATTATTTTAGAATTTCTACATATATACAACATTACAAAGTTATATGGAGGAGTACGAACGCTAATTTGCATTGCATGGTGCCCACAATGATATTTATTCCGCACTGTGAATTTGTATATTTTTATACTATATACAAAGTTAGTCATAATAAAGAGAAACGAAGAGCATCTCTCTCTCCATCGCATACCCCACTGTACGCCCCTTTCACGTATGCACACAAAACTATCTCCAGGTCCTCTAAAAGTAAGCCCCCAGAAAATTCACGCATGTTTCATCTTTCTCTCGCGATATATGCAATGACGATCATTGTATTTGAAGTGAAAGCATGATACGTACATTGGACTTCAGAATCCACTCATTACGGTCACCATTTACGTTTAGTGGTTATTATACAGTCACGGGCTCACCGTACAACTCTGTATTTGCTCATGACACGACTAGTTGACCAGTTAAACGCTCCACATGGCACCTCTAGTGTTGCATCACATTATCTCACTACCATCGTGCCCACCTGTCGACTTGTATCTACTCTACATATACACTCTTATAAAATACATAAAATACACTCTTATAAAAAACAGAGTTGGTGATGATGGTGTGCCTGCCATCCTGCAATATGGGCCATCCGATTTATATCTGACGGATAGGAAAGAAACTATGACAATTTTGCAAAAAGGTACCCACACGCCTCTCCACATTTGCAAATAAGGCCTTCCCTCATTCATCCTTTTCTCTCACAAGATAAACAAGTCATACAAATGCATCTTGATGTTACGTGCAACGCACGGGCATCTTGCTAGTAAGAATGAAAACAAACGACAAAAAATATTTGGACGGTGGTTCGAAGTCATGACCGCGGGCACAGCGGACAAGGTGGCCTTGTATTGGTATGCTGAGCCATCTGTTTTAACACATAGGAGCTGGTGTGGTGATTATACACACACGCACACATGCACACAAACTGCATCCATGCAACACATGCACCCATGCACGCACGCAACACTCACACGTACACACGTAGCCACGCACACAACACTCACACGCACGCACGCACGCACGCATGCATGCACACACCAGTACACCACACGACCAACACACACTCTCGCGCTCAAGTGCTCAACCTACACGTGCATGCGCACACATGAGGCCCTGACAGACACATACACAACCAGGTGATTCCCGCGCACGGGTTGGAGCCTTGTCGCGCCTGCGTAAATTTGTGTTTATCTGACCTTTTGCCTACGAACTGACAGGTGGGACCCATAAGGAACATGGTCAATTTAACTAGTCAACATGGTGCCACGCAGACTATTTGGCCGGTCAACGGAGTGCAATCCGATGCTGAACTCTGAGCAAGTGACCGTATAATCACCGCAAAACGTATATAGTGACCGTAATCAGCTTATTCTAAAGTTCGGTGACCGTATTACGCTTTTCTCTCTGTAGGCCCTCCAAAACTACATCTCTACACGTTCTCGCATGTTACATCTAACAACTATGCAATACAGCACTGCTACTACACTCTAACACAATAAATCATATGTGTTTTTAGTTTTACTAGATATCATATTGTTACTTATAATTATTCAGTTTGCACACACTAAAATTGCCTTTGAAATGTATGGCCAGTATCATCTACCACGCAGGAAAAATCCCACCCTTTCCTGTTTAATCGGGTTTGTATCGATGGATCGTGCGAAACAGCAAAACTATAGTACTATACAGTACAAGTGACAGTTCACTGGGCCGTCGTGTCGTCTACTCCTCCATCATAAGAGTGGAGCGCTCGCTTTCATAAATCTTCTAGTCCCTTTCGCCGACATGTGGGACATCAAGCTACCGGGTCCACGTGCCATACCTGAATACAGTGCAGAGCAGCCGGGGTGAAGCACCCCAGTCATGGCGCCGGCGTAGTAATGAGCAATGAGGCGTCAAATCACAAAGCTGCACCTTTCCCGCAGTTAAGTTGGAGGGACAAAGCAACCATCATTTCACTCGTTGCTGAATCCGCTTCTCCCTCATCTTCTTCAACTTAACCACGTGTTGCTTCTGCCGTTCTTCTGCCTAATGTGGGACGCGGATCAGCTTGGTAAAGCACTGACACGTGGGACCGCATGTTAGCAAACCGCGAGGACAACGTCCTCCAAAAATAAGAAGCCTAATCCTAGACTTACAAAGGGCTACGTAGCTGCTACGTATACTTTCCATCTAATCTATATATGCCCCCTTGATTTTCAGGTGGGGTGGGCCTAATCCTCTCCTTTAATCCAATCAAATAGTCCCACATCACATCAGTTCGTAACTTTACGTAAACCATTACGTGGATGTAGCATTGCCCAAATAAGAAACCTCCCCCGCCATCCGCGCGGCAAAATCACCTCCTTTTTACTAATCTTGATTCTATAATTTTTTAGATCAATATAATTGAGATTTGTATAGATAGCACACAGGAGCAAAACCAAGCGGTACGGTTAAGGGCATCCACAATGTGTAGCTAAATGTGAAAATAGCTTTTGGCATCGTGGGAACCATTGTGGACGGTGTTGCCAAAGCCAAAAAGATGGAACCGAAGCTCCCTGATTGATTGATTGAAGGAATAGAAAAATGCAACGTTTCTCCTCTTTCTCCCATGCTTGGACGCATGTAGTACAGTATAGAGCACAGAGTCTACTCCCCTGTCCCTTCTATCACAAATCACAAAGCAGTGAGGCGTCAAATCACAAAAGCACGGACGAAGCAACCATCATTTCACTCTTCACTGACTCTGCTTCTCCATCGTCTTCTTCGAGAAACCATCTCACTGCACTAGTACTCCTAGTAGTACTCCCTACGGTCCTTTTTTGTCTGCATCTAAGAAAATTTCGTTTTCCCCGCAATGCTCTGCGCATTGGCATTTTTTTGCTGCTCTTTCCAACCGGGCCCTCCATCCCTTTCCACCGCATGCATGCCTGCAGTAATCCCATCTCTCTTTCCCATGTGCTTCGCATCTTCCCAAGGCAGAGAGAGCTGCTTGCATGCAGAAACAGGAGAGAGAGCGAGAGGCGCATGCGTGCAGAGAGATGGGCAGGGGAGAGAGAGATGACATGCATGCATGCGGAAGTGAGAAGGTTGGTTTGCATGGCGCTGCATTAATCAAGCGATGAGGAGTGAGATGGTTAGCTCTTTGGTCTTTGGAGAAAAAATACGCATTAATTGACACGTGAAACGAGGATTTGTAACGATTAAATCCCGCGAAGGAAAACCCTGCCTTTCTTTTTTACACTAATACTCCTAGTACGTACATACTTATCCTGTTTGGGTATAGGCCTTGCATTGCCAAACTTCGCCACAAATTTTTGCCAAGCTTGCCTAAAGTTTTCAAAATGAGAAGGAGGTACACTTGCGCACGGCTGTCGCGGTCGCACCGCACCCTCACACGGTCGCTCCTGCACGCCGCGGTCGCACCGCACCCTCACACAGTCGCTCCTGCACGCCGCAAACCCAACCAAGGGAACACACCCTCACTAACACGTGTTGTCGCATGTGAACAAACTAAACTCAGCCATCCTATCGCTGACACATAATTTTCATTCATAGAGTATGTTTATCCAACCGCATGTTGGGGAGTATCCGTACGGCCCATGTGGTGGTCTGTTGGGGAAGAAGAAGAGGTGAGGAAGAAGGAAAGAAGGGTTAGGAGACGTAGGATATTCCTCCAACCGCCTGAAATGGTAGACTGACCCAAGTCAGGCGACTTGCATAAAAAATATATGTTTTTACACAGCAAAAGATCCATAAAAACAACAACATAAAGAAAAACTATCACTGCTCGCGGAAAGAGACAGCCTCGTCGTCTTTGGCTGCCGGCGCGAACCAGCCGTCGCTGCCGATGTGTGTCTCCGCACCGTGGTTGTCCTCGGCCTCCAGCTACTCGTTCAAGTGGAGCGTGCGGGCGCTCTGCACGGAGGAGAGCACAACCCGGTTCAAGTCGAAGATGTCCGGTTCCGCCTGCAGGAGGCCCTCAATGGCAGCGGCATCCGCGCGCTCTGCGTCGAGTCGAGCCTTCGTCGCCCGGTTCAAGTCCAGGACGTCCGGTTCTGCCTGCAGGAGGGCGTCAATGAGAGCGGCATCCGCGCGCTCTGCGTCGAGTTGAGCCTCTGCCGCCCGGTTCAAGTCCAGGACGTCCGGTTCCGCCTGCAGGAGGGCCTCGATGGCAGCGGCATCCGCGCGCTTCGCCTCAAGTTGAGCCTCCGCCGCCCGGTTCGCATCCACGACATCCGGTTCCGCTTGCAGGAGAGCCTCGATGGCAGCGGCATGTGGTGCTCCGCGTCGAGTTGAGCCTCTGCCTCCCGGTCCTCCTTTAGTATCGCCATGTTGAACCGCTGGTCTGCCTGCACCATGGGGGACTCGGACGCCGGCACGAAGTCGACGTCCATCGTCTCATACCCATCGGGGGCCTTCTGCGCCGCGACCTCCGCCATGAACATTGGATCGGCTTCCTCCTCCTCATAGCTTGGCTCCAGAGAACGCGGGGATTGGCCCGCCGCAAAGCGAGCTTGGGAACGGAGGTCTGTGGTGCCGACCGCCGCCGCGATTTCTGCGCGGCGCTCCGGCGTCAGCATCTTGTAGTAAGTGATCTTGCGGCGCACCATGGATTTCCGGCGAACTAGGGGACACTTGATGCAGGCTAGGGGATCAAAAGGTGGGGGAATGGGCTAGAGATTTGGTGTGGTTTTAGGGCAGTGGCTGGCGTAGGCCGAGCAGCGAAGGTTCTGGTGTGAATAGTGGTTCCGGTGACGACCGGTCAATCGGTTTTGACTGTACATCGCTCTTGTCACGTTCGCGTTGCAGCCTGGCACGCTGGACCCTCCACGTCGCTCACCGAATGGAATGCGCTTCGTCTTGCGTTTTCTCTCACTTGTGGGATCGCAGTTGAGAGCAAACCGACGTCCCTCCCCCTCCCCCGCCCGCGTCATTTATTATACCACCACTCCCTCTGTTTTATGCGGAGTAAATAAAAACAGAGGGAGTATACTACGGATGAGGATCCCCTGACGTGGCCGAACCCATTGAGTAACTAACATGGGGGGCCTAACAAGCATGGGGTCCGCCAGTAAGTGACCGAAAGGGAGGGTAAGGCAGGGATACCTACGTCAGAGGATCCACTTCCACTATACTACTTTGACCAAATGTTAGAGTAATAATATATGACATGCAACTTACACAAATGTTAGAGTAATAATATATGACATGCAACTTACACAAAGCATACAGGGTCTAATGCGTTTTTCGAGGCTAACTTTGACCAAATGTTAGAGTAATAATATATGACATGCAACTTACACAAAGCATACGGTCAAATTCGTATGTGAAAGGAGTTTCCAATGATATAATTTTCACATTATACATCTCATGTACTATTAATCTTGTCAATAGTCAAATTGGAAACCATCTCGAGTACAAATCTAGGAGTACGTACGAATCTAACAATATTGATTGGGCGTTGTTGAATGTTGATACCTTTTTTTATCAAACTAGAGATACTTTGACTACACATAAAACTTATATGTAAACTAGAAAGGATAGGAGGGAGTATATTGTATGTTCAAAAACGAAACGAACATTGAATACCCTTTATATATGATTTGCGGATGCTATGATCACCAGTTCAAAATTTTGAATCCGCCTTAGGTATCACATGCCCCCACTCATTCCCTCTCGATTTCATCTCAGGGTCCGGAGATCTATTGAAATAGGACTAGGGTGGGTACATGCGAATGATACTCGGCGGAATGTTCAAATGAGGCATGCGGGAGGATGGACTCGACTGGAGGGCGACATGATCGATGGAGAAGAGGGTTGGAGAGGAATGAGAAATAAGCAAACGCCACATGATTATACTTGAACGGCTCAAATAAACAATAAGTTTTCTTGCTTGGCCTATATAGTGAAAGGCCTAATGCGCAACGCAGAGCACTGACGCTCGAATATGGCCGGAAAAACAAGGAAACCGACATGTGGGGCAGACTAGTCCAATGGAGGAGCTGGCCCACGACCTCCTCGCCACCGACAACCGTTCATGTGGGTCGTTGGGGCCAACAACGGGGCGCAGCTCCAGCACCGCCTCTGTACACGGCGACCGCGGTGAGCGACACGCTCATATCGTAGCTAGACACGGTCGGTTTCAGTGTGCCGAGGGTGGCGTTAGTGCTGTGGCACGACCAACGATATGTTTGGTTTGTGCCCAAGGTTGCCCCATCAAAGCATTGGGTAGCCAAAATTTTGGTTGAGGTATTGGTTGCCCATGATTTGGCCAACATTGGCAAGAAAAATGAACTAGAGTTGGCTAGAGTTCATTGGCATGCCAAAGAAATGGCAACCATCCAAAGAAAGACCAATCTTTGGGTCATGACCAAAATTTTGGTTAAGGTATTGGTTGCCCATGATTTGGCCGACATTGGCAAGAAAAATGAACTAGAGTTGGCTAGAGTTCATTGGCATGCCAAAAAATGGCAACCATCCAAAAAAAGACCAATCTTTGGGTCATGACCAAAATTTTGGTAAGGTGCACTTTGGCCACAATCCAAACACACCCTAACACCCCGCTCGTCGAGGATGCATGGGGCGCCGCGACACGTCCGTGGAGTGGTGTAGCGCGGCCAACTGCATCCTCTGGACCTGAGACCATGCCGGGTCGTCTTGCTTTTTCAATGACACGCGGGGATCGCATGTGAGAAAAGGGCATCTCCAACGTTGCCACGACCGCAGCTGACTACCCTGGCACACCAAAACCCTCGTCCCTCGCGTCGTTGCGCGGTGCGTTCCCAGTTGGCGCCAGCTGCCCGCATTCATGCCGTCCATTCGTATGTCATCGTTAAGAGGCTCGGTGCCCAAGGAACCAACTCCGGCGACTTAATGACGCACCCGGACGCTTGGCCTCACCGGAATGCGCTACTTAAAGCGGCAACGCCCAGCTAACCTCCACACCATAGCACATCATCCTCCTACCTGGCACCACATCCGCCATGACCGCAAGTGCGAACGCTCTATGGGAGAGCTTGTCTTCGGGGATGAAGCTCGAGGTCGCCGCCCTCGCTCAAGTCGCCTCTCGCGACGCAATAGCGGCGTAGCCGGACGCGGACGCGACCGCACAAGCGGTGGCCACGCTGGTGGCCGACGATGGGAGCACCGTCAGCCACGCGTCCTACTTGTCGCCGTTCAACGTCCGGCACCGCCGATTCGGGGACTCCTCCAAGGATTAGTAGGGCATGGGAGGCGGCAGGGCATGGTGTGCCAACTGGCCAGTCCGTATCCCGTGTTCTACTCTTCCTCGCCGGAGACCGCACCTTCACTTCACGGGTCTTGAAGCCCGCCCCCGTACATAGAGATCGCAGATGGAGGATGTCGGTCACCGCCATAGAATAGGTTTAGGGTCGGGTTTCTTTTATTTTTCTGTCCTATAAAAGTTCAAAATGTAATGAAAATCTGCCGTGTTTGCATTAATCTCGGCCGGTGTATATGAACTTTCACAATAATATACATATTGTAGGAGTACTAGCAAGATGCCCGTGTGTCGCACAGAAGATCAAGATCTTGTGGGAGAAAAGGGTGAATGAGGGAAAGCCTTATCTGCAAATGTGGAGAGGAGTGCGGGTAAATTGTCATAGTTTCCTTCCCATCTGTTAGATATAGATCGGACGGCCTATATTGTAGGATGACAGGCACACCATCATCACCAACTCTGCTTTTTATTGAACCGAGACAAATCTAACATGCGAAGTAAAATAAACACATATGGTCTATACATACACAAATTATCTTAGGCACTCCAATAGTACATCCACTACACATTCACGCATTTCACATCTTTCTACATCTACGAGAACCTACGAAAGGGTTGACGTAAATTGCCTCTCTCTCTCCTCCCCTGATTTTCATGGTGGTGGGACCCTCCCTCCCTCCAATCTACAATCAACAGCTCACACATTTCACATTACGTTAATTACGTAACTGGGATTACGTAGGTGTAGCATTACTCGTCCTAAAAAACCCAACTAAGCCAACCTCCCAGCATATCGCGCGGGAAAAGACCCGGTGGCGCCATTTTAGTCGGGATTACTGGATTACTAGTAGTAGTATCGATGGATGGCGCGAAGCAACAAATTTTTTTTGAGGGGGCGAAGCACCTAGTTTAAAAGGAAAAAAGGTGGTACACTCACAGCACTCCTGTCGATGTCGCATTGCACCCCACACATGTTCGGTCCTGCACACGGCTCACGCAAACTGAACGCGCTTCGGCTTGCCTCTTCACTGACATGTGGGACTGCACTTGGAGAAACCGACCATGCGTCAAACTCCCCCCACCCACCGCGCGAAAATCCTTCCCCCC
>NC_041388.1:270986830-271055850 GCF_002162155.2 Triticum dicoccoides
CCCCCCTGTCCCCCTCCACTCCATTCGCTCCGCCAAAGCCGCCCTCCCCACCGCGCCGATACGTTGGCGCCGCGGTTCGGCGATCCTCTCGCTCCCATAGTACGCTCTCATAGACTGCCGTCCTCTAGCCGCGCCGCCACCTCTGGCTACATTCTTGTGGAGGCGCACGGCGGTCAGCGCCGCCACTGTTGGCGACGTTCGTGTGGAGACACATGGCGGTCAGCTTCTCCCACGGTATGCGCATTCTAGACTGAGGCCCCGTTCATGTCGGTGTAGCGCTGAATGTTAGCTGATAGACACTGTTAATCTCACTGTTTGCCGAAGTAGTTTACTGTCAATATGCTCTGCTTAAGAAGCTTCCTTGCCCTGTTCTGCACTCAATCTTCTTAGCTGAGATGGCATGCCAAGGCTGATTAGTTGCTAAAATATCCTGCCATATATTTATTGTGACGTAGATTGCCATGGTCTAGTAGCCAATCTATTAGGTGAAATAGCTCTACACCGTTTTATACTCGATCTTTGTTGCTGCGATGGCCTTCGATAGTTCGATGGCTGTGTGATCAGCCTCATTGACTGCTGAAACAGCCTGCCACAATTTGGCACTCAAATCTGTTTGCTGAATTAGCTTTACATATATTTCGTTACTTAGATCTGCTCGTCCAAATATCTTGCCATAGCTTTAGACATCGACCTAGGTATTTTTTCTGGACTTCATAAAAAAGCATATATGTTTTTCCAGTAATATCTAGTAGAAGAACTAATTTGTATGTCTAACAGATGGACAGGACTTGGATAACTTCTGCTCGAAGATTCTCCGCTGCATATGTCGAGGGGGTTGAAAACTTCATGAACTTTATCAGAGCTGAGTACGGTGGTCCGAAATCAGATGTGCTCTGCCCGTGTAGCAGTTGTATGAATTCAGTTACAAGACCCCAGTCAACTATGCAAAATCATCTACACTTGTATGGGATGTCGGTCACATATACTAGGTGGGTTCATCATGGTGAAGCTGTGAACGTCAATGTTATTGACTACGTGGAAGCAGCAGATCACCATGTTGATCTGCCTGATGCTCAGGTGGAAGTGGAGGAGGAGGTGGTGGTGGCGGAGCCAGTGAGTTTGACCAACATTGAAACAATGCTACGAAATGCTCGTGCATTCCGTGAACTTTCACCTGCAAAAGAAAAACGGTGGGCCCGCATGTTGGAACAATGCAACGTTGCTGTCACCCCAGGAAATAAGCTGTCAGTATTCTCAGCTATGATCACCTTTCTTCAGGTGAAGACATCTGAGCGGATGACCAACAAATCATTCGATGCGATGTTGGATGCTTTCCACAAATCTTTCCCAGATGCGTCTGAGCTACCACACACCTACAGTAAAATGAAGAATTTCCTTTATGCAGTTGGAATTGGATATGATATGATCCATGTTTGTAAGAATAATTGTGTTCTGTTTTGGAAGGATTATGCCAACTTAAGTGAATGCCCAAAATGCAAATCATCAAGATGGAAATATGGCGATGCTGTGAAGAGGATTCCTCATAATGTTCTAAGACATTTTCTAATTACACCAAGATTGCAGAGATTGTTTCATGATGCTAAAACAAGAGAGGATGTACTATGGCATTCTAGGAACCAGGAGTACAGAGATCAGAACATAATGAGCCATCCATCTCATGGTAGTGAGTGGAAAAGCTTCAGTGATAAACACAAAGAGTTTACTGCTGACCCGAGAAACATTAAACTTGGCTTAGCTTCAGATGGATTTAACCCATTTGGCCACCAGAGCACCACATATAGCATGTGGCCAGTGCTTGTGATCCCTTACAACATGCCTCCAAATGTCTGCACCAAAGAATCAAACTACATGATGGTCGTGCTCATCCCAGGTCCAAAAAGTCCTGGAAAGGATTTTGATTTGTTCATGGAGCCTCTTGTGGAGGAACTTCAACAGCTATGGAAGGGTGTTCTCACTCGAGACCTATATAGCAGCCCACCAGCTGATTTCTTTCTGCTGATGTTATAATTTGGTGCATCCATGATTATCTGGCTTTGGGCACTATGTCAGGGCGAACGACACATGGTTACAATGCATGTGTTCGCTGTGACAGGAATCCGCTGTCATACACAATACTTAGCAAGATATGTTACATTGGACACTGCCGTTTCCTTGCCAAGGACAAGCCGCATCCTAGAAAATACCGAAGACATGTGTTCAATGCAAAGCATGAAAACCGTGATGCACCAAAGAGGCTCACCACTGATGAGTTGCAAGTGGAATTAGAGAAGGTCGGGCATATTACACCAGGAAACCATCCTAGTAATGGTAGCGGGAAAAGGAAGTGTGGCAGGGTAGAAGAGAGATTATTGTTTACCCGCGGGTACACTTTGTGGGACTTGGAGTATTGGAAAGATTTGGATCTGCGGCATAATCTTGATGTGATGCACATCAAGAAAAATATATGTGACAGCATTATCGGCACACTTCTTAATATTGAAGGCAAGACGAAAGATACCTTAAAATCTAGGATTGATTTGACACACCTGGGTATAGAAAGGATTTGCAGGTGCAAGATGAAGGTAAACCATGGGATATGGCACCAGCTGTGTATGTCTTGGACAAGGTAAAAAGAAAAGAATTCTGTGAGGTCCTGTCACGTGTGAGATTCCCACATGGATTTGCTTCCAACCCTGAAAGGAGAGTCAGTGCAGATGGAAACAAGGTACAAGGGTTGAAAACTCATGACTGCCACATCCTACTTCAAAGGGTTTTACCTGTTATCCTTAGAGGATTGGGCCGCCCTGACTTATACAGAGCAGTTGCAGAGTTGGGACAATTCTTCACGGAACTCTGCAGTAGGAATATCAGGATAGATGCTTTGGAGCGTCTTAGAGACAAGATACCAACTATCCTATGCGACCTTGAGAAGATATATCCTCCAGCCTTCTTTGATGTGATGGTGGATTTGGTTGTTCATCTACCTAATGAGGCACTACTTAGAGGTCCAGTACAGTATGGCTGGATGTACCCTATTGAAAGGCGGCTAGGCACTTTCAAGGGTTGTGTTAGGAACAGAGCTAGACCCGAGGGTTCCATTGCAGAGGCCTATATTGCTACAGAAGCGTTGACATTCTGCTCAAAATACATTGAAACAGCTGATCAGCTTAGCAAAGAGGTGGGTGAAGACAATCCCGGGCTCAATGTTTTGGATTATTCTGTTCGAGTTACAGGGAAGAGTCGACAGGAGGACAAACCTAAAGATTTGGACAAAATGGTTTGGTATGTGTTGCATAACTGTCCTGAGATACTACCTTATATGAAGTAAGTGCAGTACTGCAGCTTATACATTGTAATCTACTAAACTTGCAGCACATTCTTATATATTTAGATGTTTGACGCGATCACTATGTTGTGCAGCATCTACAAAGAGGAGTTACTGCCGCAAAATCCAAGAAACATTGACAAACTGGTTATGGCAAGATTTGCGAAATGGTTCAAGAACCATGTAAGCTTTTGAAGTGCACTATCAGTTTTTTTTAATATATTGAGTACATAAGATGATCAGCTTGTCTATTTTCTAACCATAGGTTAAGAAGATGCGGGAGGATGGGCAGGCAGTTGATGATGCCCTTTACTCACTAGCAATGGGTCCTGATACTCGGGTAAGACATTATGAATCTTGCGTTGTTGGAGATGTGCGCTACAACACCCTTGCACGAGACGAAGGCAGGAAGACACAAAACAGTGCCATCATGAGCACGGATACGTATGACAAAGAGACAACTGAAATGTATGCTAACATAACAGACATTATTCAGTTGTAGTATATCTCCAGTTTCGAGGATCATCGGTGTGTGGTTCTGTTGTGCTGTCGTTGGTACAACCTGTTTTCCAGGATCGCAAAACCCAAAGCTGATGATTATTTCAAATCCATCAATGTCAAGGCGGTGTACTAGACCAACGAGCCTTTTATTTTGGCAAATCAAGCAACACAGATATTTTTCTTGGAAGACACATTTGCACATAGCGATGACTGGAGAGTATTGCAAAGCTTTGAGTAGAGGAATTCGTTTAATGAAGTTGCACAACAAGATGATGCTTACGCTGCTGCTGATGTACAAGATAACACAGATGTTCCTAATATCTTTGAGAACCATCATGCCAATGACGCCGGCAAAAAGATTGCCTGCTGTGCTGTGGACATACAAGAGTTGATCAAGAAGAAGCCAACGTTCGAGGACGTTGAGGACGAAGAAGAAGATGACACCGTGGGGAATTACGATTCAGACTGATACACGTGGCGAAGATGTTGACGCTGCTGCTGCGGATGATGATTACATTGCTTTTGTCGTATTTGCCTGTCAGAAGACATTTTTTATCTACTATGTGAAATTGTGTTTTCTATGACAACTGAAACCTGATGAACATGTTGTTTAGTATTTTGTTGTGAGAACATCACTTGTTATGTATGCTGATTTGTATTTGGTGACTCTATGACAACTAAAACATGATGACATTGTTGTTTAGTTGTACTCATATTTGGCTGTGAAACTTGAATTTGATGACATTGTTTGTTGTTGGATTGCAATTTGCTCGACGTCTTCAAATGAGAACAAAGCTGACCTGACAGGGCCTCTGCTATTTATTTATTTATATGAGCAAAAGGGGATACCCCCTGATTTTCGTTAATAGAAATCATTAGATGTTCACAATACTACGCCCAGCCTGCTACACAGGTTTCATTCATTACTAGTTTCAGCAAAGTGCTCATGTCGTAGCCACTGAATACATCACGAGTGCTACATACACTTCAAATAAAGAGACAATCATCCTACAGAGCACATCGCTTTTGCCCATTATCTTCACAAGCTCTTTCATCTCCTCATTGCTGTCAAGGTCGTTCAGCAGCTGTTGCTTGGCCATGATCAGAGGAACTTCATCTTTAACCTTCTTCTCTGCATCTTCCTCTTCTGCCGTTCCTTCAGTTACTTGTCCAACACCCCAACCTGCTGGTATTGGGATTCCTCGGCTAACCAAATAATCAGCGTAGTTGCATTCCCCCACATCACCAACTTCCCAGAAATACAAATCACACGAATCTTCCCTTTTCTGCATGAATCAAATTGGTAGATCATCAACCAAACTATTAAAAAATCAGCAATTGAAAGCAGCAGAACAACACTTAAACATATTATTACCCCATGATTCGGGGATTTGTATAAGACTCGGCCAGGCTTGCGGATTGTGGTTGAGACACGACAAATGACTCTGCGTGATTTGCAGCAGTGGCACCACACCAACGGCAGCGGGTTGCGATGAGCAATCGGCTGCGGTGCGCGTGTCGGCGAGGGTGTGATGAGACCCACATGCAATGGTACGGGTTGCGACTTGGCGCATATCTGGTTGTTTCCTGCTGAAGAGCAGGTGGACGAGCAGCCAGCGGACATGGTTGCTGCAGCCAGAGCTTCTGATGCTAGGCAGGGTAAGTAGAGAAGAGGAGAAGCGAACGTTGGATATGTCAGTTTCATTACTTGCAGAGTAGCATAGCACCATATATAGTCATAGTCTAGGTTTGGATTCGAACCAGCTACAGGAGCACGTCTTTCTTTTTTCTAAAACTCGGCAACGTCTCATTACTAGTACACTAGCTTGTTCTGTACGCCTTCCCAAGTCTTTGATTTTTTTTCCTGCGAGGAAGGAAGGAGGACAAAATTGAGAGTTCCTGGGACTCGAACCCAAGACCTCTCGGTTGAAAACCAAGGGTGCTAGTCACTTATGTGGCGAACGTTCCCTGTGAGGAGGACGGCAGACGAACACATTTTCCTTACAGTTTTCTTCCTATATATAAAAAAGTATGCTACTTGGTGTCCTCTTGGTCAACAAACGATTGTGCCAACCTTGACCGTTAGATTGAAATTCAACATCTGTCGTGTTTCTTCAATCTCTTCTTCCTCGAGCCGCCAAAGCCAAACCAGCGCCAGCGGGACCGCCTGCTCCCGCCTCCCATGGCTGGCTGTGCTCTGCCCCGGCTCCTGTTCATTCCCGTCTGAGGCCTCAACATCGTCCTCCGCCTTGGTTCGCTCGCCGCAGCGCCGCCCTCCGGTGTTGTCAACATGGTCAACAACCGAGAGGAATAAGGAGATGACTGTACATGGTGAGGATGACAGTAAGGACACAGCAGCGCGCACAATAATTTTGTTTTTTCGGGACGGAGAAGGGTATCAACTGGGTTGTGCGGGACCCGTGGCCCGTCTATCCCAGGCTTTTGTTTCATATGTTTAGCACATGACCAGCCCAGTTTGTTTTTTTCCTTTCTAAAAATTGCTAACCAGCTATTTTGTTTTTTGCAGAATAACCAACATAGGCCTACTTGCTTTTCTACGCCCTGCTGGGCCGGAAATCTTTCAAGACAAGGAGGGATGCATTTTGCCCAGAAAATGGGCTATAAGTAATAAGAAATGGGCTATAAGTAATAATAAATGGGCTGTAAAATGAAAAAATACAGCAAACAGACAATTAGTTCCAAAATACTGTTTTCTTTCGGATTTTGATATTTTAAATTTCATTGGTTTTGCGCGGGTAAAATTTCAATGAATTTAAATTAAGGTATATTTAGATTTAAAATTAATTTGAATCTGGCTAGAAATTTCGGGTTGTATGCTGTTTGGGACGGATTTGGAGGCTGACTTGTGGGTCTACTAGGTTGACGTCTACTTTGGCTTTGTCAACTTAGTCCACAAACGATTCTAGCAGCAGTGACCGTCTTCTTCAATATCTGATCTTCTTGCTCCAGCCGCCCAAACCAGCTCCGGTGGGACTGCCTGCTCCCGCCTCCCATGGCCGGCTGTGCTGCCGCACAGGCCACACCGCCCCACCCTACTTCATTGCTGGCCAGGCCATTCCTCTACTCACCCACACCTCCTGTTATTTTCCAGCGACGGCAGCCGAACCAGTAAACCCTCGTACTCCCCACCGCGTGGCCAACCATTGCCGAGTCTTCCCCGGCTCCGTGTCGTTCCCTTCCTAGGCCTCGCCGTCGTCCACCGCCATGGTGCTCTCAGCGCGGCCTGGTCAACTTGGTCAACGAACGACATCCATCGGCCAAGGACTGTATGTGCAAAATAATGATTCGTCCACCTGACAGCTGGGACCCACCGGAAGGGCCTATGTATTTCGTGAAAAAATGTTCCCCCGCTGACATGTCGGACCCACCAGCTATATCTTTGCATGCAAGGAAGTGCCTCCTTATTACGCACAAAAAATGAATACCCCCCTACTAGCTGGGACCTACCATAGTGGGAGGATGACTTGTGGGCCAACAAAGTTGACGGGGATGGAGGGCTTTGTCAACTTAGTCAATATGAACGATTCTAGCTCCAGTGACCGTACGATGTCCATCCAACGGCCGTAGTGCTTCTTCAACCTCTGGTCTTCTTGCTCCTGCCGCCCAAAGCAGCACCGGTCGTGCCGCATGCTCCTGCCTCCCATGGCCGGCTGTGCTGCCGCGGAGGCCTCACCGCCCCCTACTATTCCCACCACTGGCCAGGCCCTGCAGCGACGGCAGTCTCACACCGCAGTCGAACCAGTGAACCCTTGTACTCCTCTCCGCGCGGGCTTCCACTACCGCGTCTTCCCCGGCTCCGCGTCGTCCCCTTCCTAGGCCTCGCCATTGTCCACCGCCGTGGTGCTCTCCGCGCGGCGTGGTCAACGTGGTCAAGGAACGACTTCCATCGAAAGAGTACTATACGTGGAGAGGCTGACAGCTGGGTCCACGGCCACAACCCAGTTTTTTTGTGATTTGCCAAGTAAGTCGCTTTGTCAGGCCTGTTGGGCTGCAAATCTTTCAAGACGAGGAGAGCTTTCATTCGGCTGGCCAAGAAAATGGCCCATCAGTAATGAGAAATGGGATGTACATTTTTAAAATACATCAAACCGACAATTAGTTTCAAATATCTTTTTTTCATTTCAAGATTTTAAATTACATTAATTTTTATGCGTGGAGAATTTGTTGGATTTTATATTGACATACATTTATTTTTAAAATCAGTTTGAATGTGAGTCGAAATTTCGGGATTAAAAACAGTTCGGACCGCACTGAAATATGCAAAATTTTGTATAATTTTTTAACCGTGGCCACAATTTGGGCTGTAATGCTAACAAAAACAATATGGGCTGCAAAAAAATCTTAAGAATTAGCAAATGGGATGAAAATTATTAGAAATAATGGCAGATGGGTTGTAGGCTGTTTTCCACAGATTTGAGGCTTTCCTAAAAAAAGGTTGACGCACAAGCAGTGACTGTTGGATGTCCATCCAACGGCCGTCGTGCTTCTTCAATCTCTGCTCTTCCTGCTCCAGCCGCTCAAACAAGCGCCGGCGGGACTGCTTGCTCCCTCCTCCCCGCGGCCGGCTGTGCTGCCGCGTAGGCCTCACTACCCCACCGTACTCCCATTGCTGGCCTAGCCATCCCTCTACTCACCCACACCTGATATTATTCTCCGGCGACGGCAAACGAACCAGTAAACCCTCGTACAGTCGTACTCCCATCTGCATGGGAAACAACTGCCGAGTCTTCCCTGCCTCCGTGTCGTTCCCTTCCTAGGCCTCGCCGACGTCCACTGCCCTGCTGCTCTCGGCGCGGCCTGGTCAACGTGGTCAACGACCGACATGCATCTGAAGTGGACTATACGTGGAGAGGCCAACAGATGGGTCCATGGCCACACGCAAGGAAATGCCTCCTTATTATGCGCAAAATAATGATTCCTCCACCTGACATCAGGGACCCACCGAAAGGGCCTCTGTATTTCGCAAAAAAAATGTTACCGCCGCTGACAGCTCGAACCCACCAGCTATATCTTCGCACACAAGGAAGTGCCTCCTTATTACGCACAAAAAAATGAATACTCCCCATGTTAGCTGGGACCCAGTATAGTGGCAGGCTGACTTGTGGGCCTACTAAGTTGACGGGGACGGAGGGCTTTGTCAACTTAGTCAATATGCACGATTCTAGCTCCAGTGACTGTACGATGTCCATCCAACGACCGTAGTGCTTCTTCAACCTCTGGTCTTCTTGCTCCAGCCGCCCAAACCAGCGCCGGTCATGCCTCGTGCTCCTGCCTCCCGTGGCCGGATGCGATGCGGCGGAGGCCTCACCGCCCCCTACTACTCCCACCGCTGGCCAGGCCATCCCTCTACTCACCCACACCCCCTGTTATTCTGCGGCGACGGCAGCCTCACACCGCAGCGAACCAGTGAACCCTCGTACTCCTCTACGCGTGGGCATCCACTGCCGCGTCTTTCCCGGCTCCGCGTCGTCCCCTTCCTAGGCCTCGCCGTCGTCCACCGCCCTGGTGCTCTCGGCGCGGCGTGGTCAACGTGGTCAAGGAACGGCTTCCATCGGACGTGGACTGTACGTGGAGAGGCTGACAGCTGGGTCCATGGCCGCAGCAAGGAAGTGCATCCTTATTACGTGCAAAATAATTATTCCTCCACCTGACAGTGGGGACCCACCAGACGGGCCACCGTATTTCATGAAAAAACGTTTGCCCCTGACTGCTGGGACCCACCAGCTACATCTTCGCACGCAAGGAAGTGCGTCCGGGCAAAAAAAAACGATTCGCCCCCTGACTGCTGGGACCCACCAGCTACATCTTCGCAGGCAAGGAAGTGCCTGACAGTTGGGACCCACCTGGTCAAAGCGTACGTAGCGTTGTCATTCTGGTCATGAACATGTATGTACATATATACTGGTGGATGTACAGGCGCGCACGTGTCGTAGTAGAGGCGCGTACATGTCATAGTAGAGGCGCGCACGTAGCATGTACACGTACGTACAGCAGCCAGGGTGCAAGAAAGAAAATACGGCCATGTATGTGTACATACGGGCGGGGTCTCGAGCGCCTACTCGCGCATACGTACGGCCAGGGCTCGTGTACATGGCTGGGTCGGAATGGAGAAACAACGTCGTCGTCGTGTTCATGAGGAGGCAACAGAACGCGTCGTGTTCATGGGGAGGCAACGGAATGCATCGTGTTCATCGGGAGGCAACGGAACGTGTGGGAGCCAACCGGCTGGATCGGAACGGAATGTGTGGTCGTGTTCATCGGGAGGGATTGGATGGAACAGGTGATGGAAACGAGGCCTGGCGTACCGCACAACGGAGGAAACGGACCTCCTACGTTCGGAACAGGGTCCTGTTGATCGGGAGGGGTGTGGCGTACCGCAAAAGGAGGAAACGGACCTCCTACGGTCGAAATGGGGGTCCTTTTGATCGGGAGGGGTGTGGCATACCGCAAAACGGACGAAATAGACCTCCTACCGTCAAAACGAGGGTCCTGTTGATCGGGAGGGGTGTGGCGTACCAAAAACGGATGAAACGGACTTGTGTTGGAGCGCTACGGTCGAAACGGGGGTCCTGTTCATCGGGAGGGGTGTGGCGTACCATAAAACGGGACTCCACGGGATACTGTTCATCTCCACCGTCGACCTCCTCGAGCCTCCACGGGCTACCGTCGACCTCCTCCAGCCTCCACGGGCTCCTGTTCATCCAACCCCCACCGCGTGCTACTCCACCAGCTACTGTTCAACCACCCCTCCACGGGCACCCCTCCATCGTGTACTGTTCATCCAGCCCTCCACACCACGGGTCCTGTTCAATCACCCTTCCACGGGCACCCCTCCATCGTCTACTATTCATCCAGCCCTCCACCACACTGCGGGGTCTTGTTCATCCAGAGGCAACGCCACCGCTCACTGTTCATCCAACCCCCCTCCCCGCAACGCTCACTGTTCATCCAATCGATCAGCTTTAGTTAGCAGCAGTAGCGAAAAGGAATCGCTTGATCGGGTTAAGTTAACAGCCATCGATCGATTGCTCGGGTTCAGTAACGCGTAGCCTGCGGTGCAATTGCTCGGGTTCAGTTAGAGCCCAACGCCTCGCTCGGGTTCAGTTAGAGCCAACGCCTCGCACACACGTGCGTACATGTACGAGAGAAACGCGCATCGCTCGGCCCCGACCTCCCACCATAACCAGGAACTCCTTGAAATTTTCCTCGCCCTCGCTTCTACCATGGTTTTTTCCGTCATGGACGGCCCAAAGAATGTCATGCAACTGCGTCTCCGGCCCGCCCAGGACGAAAAGCCCATTTTATGTCATGATTTTTTGTCATAGAAGTAGGAGCCCACCACATCTATGATGATACCGGGTTTTGTCACAATTATCGTCATAGAAGTGTCATATGTATGACAGAAAAAAAATTCGTTCGGCCCAAAATGTTACGGATGTGTCTTTTTTTTGTAGTGCATTGACAAGCTTGATGTTCTTGTCCACCATGCTCTTGATGCACGTCTGCAGCGCGGACACCTCATCCAATGACGCCCATTCCAAGCCCTATTCCAGCCAGGAGGTGAGCCGCATTGGGGCCCCGGACTTGAATTCGGGAGCCGCGGCCCAGGTGGTGTCACGAGGCTCTGTGACATAGAACCACTGCTTCTGCCACCCTTTGACGGTCTCCACAAAGGTGCCTTTGGGCCATGAGACGTTGGACATCTTGCTCACCATAGCGTCTCCGCACTCTGTGTGTTGACCACCCACCACCTTCGGCTTCACATTAAAGGTCTTCAGCCACAATCCAAAGTGGGGTGGGATGCGGAGGAAAGCCTCACACACGACAATTAATGCCGAGATGTTGAGGAAGGAGTTTGGGGCCAGATCATGGAAATCTAGCCTGTAGTAGAACATGAGTCCGTCGACGAATGGGTGGAGAGGAAATCCCAGCCTGCAGACGAAGTGGGGTATCAATACCACCCTCTCATGAGGCTCCGGGGTGGGTACGATCTACCCTTGGCCGGAAGCCGGTAGGCGATTTCTTGGGCCAAGTATCCCGCCTCCCGGAGCTTCGTGATGTCCTTCTCCATGACGGAGGAGGCCATCCACTTGCCCTGCGCTCCAAATCCGGACATGGTCGGAGTGCTTTTTGGAGGCGGAAAGGATGGAATCTTGGGTGTTGGAGCTCGAGAACGGAAGGGCAGAGAGGGAGAAGGCATGGGTGAAAGAATGGATTTTTATCCTCTTATAAAGGCAGCGAATGTCAAGCACCTCCCCACTCGCCTTAAAACTCGCCTATTCCCCAAGGGTCGTGCGGATGGCGCGGTTGGATTACCCACACCCGTATTGATGAGAATCCCGCAATAAGGGGACACGATCTCTGCTTTGACAAGACATGCCAATGAAAACGGCATCTCGAAACATGGAGCGGGAGGTTAAAAAACGGTTCGAAATAATGACCGGGCAGGGACGTGGCGTTTCGCCACAAAAGTTGTCAGTGCATGGGACCCATGAATATTATACTCTCTACGGTTGTGTGTGGTACTTGTTTTGCAGAGCCGGACACGTTCTCTATGTTCGAGGACTACTTTGGAGTATTCGGAGGAGGAACCCGCCTTGCAATGCCGAAGACAATCTGCGCGCCGGACACATCGTCATTGAAGCCTGGTTCAGGGGCTACCGAGGAAGTCCTGGATTAAGGGGTCCTCGGACGTGCGGGCTATGTGACATGGGCCGGACTAATGGGCCATGAAGATACGAGGCAGAAGACTTCCTGCCGTATCCGGATGGGACTCTCCTTTGCGTGGAAGGCAAGCTTGGCGTTCGGATATGAAGATTCCTTCCTCTATAAACCGACTTTGTACAACCCTAGGCCCCTCCGGTGTCTATATAAACCGGAGGGTTCAGTCCGTAGAGGCAATCACAATCATACAGACTAGACATCTAGGGTTTATCCATTACGATCACGTGGTAGATCAACTCTTGTAATCCTCATATTCATCAAGATCAATCAAGCAGGAAGTAGGGTATTACCTCCATCAAGAGGGCCCAAACCTGGGTAAACATCGTGTCCCCCGTCTCCTGTTACCATCGACCTTAGACGCACAGTTCAGGGCCCCCTACCCGAGATCCACCGGTTTTCACACCGATAGAGTGTGCGAGATGGTGATCTTATCAACCTTGGAATCACTTCCAACACACATCGTCACCTCGCCCTTAACTAGTCTCTGTTCATTTTTCAACTCCCGTTTTGAGTTACTAATCTTAGCAACTGAACTGGTATCAAATACCCTGAGGTTACTATGAACACTAGTAAAGTACACATCAATAACATGTATATCAAATATACCTTTGTTCACTTTGCCATCCTTCTTATCTGCCAAGTATTTGGGGTAGTTCCGCTTCAAGTGACCATTCCCTTTGTAGTAGAAGCACTCAGTTTATGGCTTAGGTCTAACTTTGGGCTTCTTCATGGGAGTGGCAACTTTCTTGTCATTCATCTTGAAGTTCCCTTTCTTTTCTTTTGCCCTTTTTCTTGAAACTAGTGGTCTTGTTAACCATCAACACTTGATGCTCTTTCTTGATTTCTACCTTCACCGATTTCAGTATTGTGAAGAGGTCGGGAATCTTTTCCGTTATCCCTTGCACATTATAGTTCATCACGAAGTCCTAGTAGCTTTCTGATAGTGACTAGAGAACTCTGTCAATCACTATCTTATCTGGAAGATTAACTCCCACTTGATTCAAGTGATTGTAGTACCCAGACATTCTGAGCACATGCTCACTAGCTGAGCTATTCTCCTCCATCTTGTAGGCAAAGTACTTGTCAGAGGTCTCATACCTCTCGACACGGGCATGAGTCTGAAATACCAGTTTCAGCTCTTGGAACATCTCATATGCTCCACGACATTCAAAACATCTTTGAAGCCCCGATCCTAAGCCGTAAATCATGGCACACTAAACTATCAAGTAGTCATCATATTGAGCTTGCCAAACGTTCATAACGTCTGCATCAGCTCCTGCAACAGGTCTGTCACCTAGCGGTGCGTCAAGGACATAATTCTTCTATCAGCAATGAGGATAAACCTCAGATCACGGACCTAGTCCACATCATTGTTACTATCATCTTTCAACTTAGTTTACTCTAGGAACATATCAAAAATAAGGGAGCTAAATCGCGAGCTATTGATCTACAACATAGATATGCAAATACTATCAGGACTAAGTTCATGATAAACTAAGTTCAGTTAATCATATTACTTAAGAACTCACACTTAGATTGACATCCCTCAAGTCATCTAAATGATACGTGATCCAAATCAACTAAACCATGTCCGATCATCACGTGAGATGGAGTGGTCTTCAATGGTGAACATCTCTATGTTGATCATATCTACTATATGATTCACGTTTGACCTTTCGATCTCCAGTGTTTCGAGGCCATGTCTGTACATGCTAGGCTCGTCAAGTTTAACCCAAGTATTCCGCATGTGCAAAACTTCCTTGCACCTGTCGTATGTGAACGTAGAGCCTATCACACCTGATCGTCACGTGGTGTCTCAGCACGACGAACTGTTGCAACGGTGCATACTCAGAGAGAACACTTATACCTTGAAATTTTAGTAAGGGCTCATCTTATAATGCTACCGCTGTACTAAGCAAAATAAGATGCATAAAAGATAAACATCACATGCAATCAAAATATGTGGCATGATATGGCCATCATCATCTTGTTCCTTTGATCTCCATCTCCTGAGCACCGTCATGATCTCCATTGTCACTGGCTTGATACCTTGATCTCCATCGTAGCATCATGGTCGTCTTGCCAACTATTTCTTCTACAACTATCGCTAACGCATATTGATAAAGTAAAGCAATTACATGGCGTTTGCATTTCATACAATAAAGAGACAACCATAAGGCTCATGTCGGTTGCCAGTAACTTTTACAAAACATGATCATCTTACAATAACGTATATCACATCATGTCTTGACCATATCACATCACAACATGCCCTGCAAAAACAAGTTAGACGTCCTCTACTTTGTTGTTGCAAGTTTTACGTGGCTGCTATGGGCTTCTAGCAAGAACCGTTCTTACCTACGCATCAAAAACCACAACTGTGATTTATCAAGTTTGCTGTTTTAACCTTCAACAAGGACCAGCCATAGTCAAATTCGATTCAACTGAAGTTGGAGAAATAGACACCCGCCAGCCACCTTTATGCAAAACTAGTTGCATGTCTGTCAGTGGAACTGGTCTCTGAACGTGGTCATGTAAGGTTGGTCCGGGCCGCTTCATCCAACACTACCGCCGAATCAAAATAAGACATTGGTGGTAAGCAGTATGACGATCACCACCCAGAACTCTTTGTGTTCTACTCGTGCATATCATCTACGCATAGACCTGGCTCGGATGCCACTGTTGGGAAACGTAGCATGCAATTTCAAAAAAAATCTTACGCTCACGCAAGATCTATCTAGGATATGCATAGCAATGAGAGGGGGAGAGTGTGTCTATGTACCCTCGTAGACCGAAAGCAGAAGTGTTTGACAACGCGGTTGATGTAGTCGAACTTCTTCTAGCTCCGACCGATCAAGCACCGAACGTACGGTACCTCCGAGTTCTGCACATGTTCAGTGTGATAACGTCCCTCACCTTCTTGATCCAGCAAGGTGTCGAGGAAGTAGATGAGTTTCGTCAACACGATGCCGTGGTGACGGTGATGGTGAAGTGATCTGCGTAGGGCTTCGCCAAAGCACCATGAGAATATGACCGGGGGTGTAAACTGTGGAGGGGGACGCCGCACACGGCTAACAGTTGATGTTGTGTGTTCTAGGCACCCCTCCCCATATATATATATATATATATATATATATATATATATATATATATATATATATATATATATATATATATATATATATATGTGCGTGTTGGGGAACGCAGTATTTCAAAAAAAATCCTACGATCACACAAGATCTATCTAGGTGATGCATAGCAACAAGAGGGGAGAGTGTGTCCACGTACCCTCGTAGACCGAAGGCGGAAGCGTTTAGTAACGCGCTTGATGTAGTCGAACGTCTTCCCGATTCAACCGATCCAAGCACCAAACGTACGGCACCTCCGTGTTCAGCATATGTTTAGCTCGATGACGTCCCTCGAGCTCCAGTTGAGGATGAGGGAGAGTTTCATCAGCACGACGGCGTGTTGACGGTGATGATGAAGTTACCAGCGCAGGGCTTCGCCTAAGCACTACAACGATATGACCGAGGTGTGTAAGTGTGGAGGGGGCACTGCACACGGCTAAGAGAAGACTTGGCGTACCTTTGGGGTGCCCCCTTCCCACGTATATAAAGGGGGAGGAGAGGAGGTCGGCTATAGGGGCGCGCGCCATAGGGGAGTCCAACTAGGATTCCCAATCCTAGTTGGACTCCCTTTCCTTTCCAATAGAGGGAGAGAGAGGGGAGGAGGAAGAAGGGAGAAGGAAAGAGGGGGCGCCGCCCCCTCCCTAATCCAATTCGGACTGGCCAAGGGGGGTGCGCAGCCTCCCTTGTGGCCCTCCTCTCCTTTCCAGTAAGGTCCATGAACTTCCCGGGGGGGTTCCCGTAACCCCCCGTACTCCAAAACTCATCCGAAACGACCCGAACCACTCCGGTGTCCGAATGTAACCTTCCAATATATGAATCTTTACCTCTTGACCATTTCGAGACTCCTTGTCATGTCTGTAATCTCATCCAGGACTCCAAACAAACTTCGGTCATCAAATCACATAACTCATAATGCAAATCATCATTGAATGTTAAGCGTGCGGACCCATGGGTTCGAGAACTATGTAGACATGACCGAGACACATCTTCGGTAAATAACCAATAGCAGAACCTGGATGCTCGTATTGGATCCTACATATTCTTTATCGGTCAAACCGCATAACAACATATGTTGTTCCCTTTGTCACCAGTATGTTACTTGCCCGAGATTCGATCGTCGGTATCATCATACCTAGTTCAATCTCGTCCACGGCAAGTCTCTTTACTCATTCCATAATGCATCATCTCGTAACTAACTCATTAGTCACATTGCTTGCAAGGCTCATAGTGATGTGCATTACCGAGAGGGCCGAGAGATACCTCTCCGATACACGGACTGACAAATCCTAATCTCGATCTATGCCAACTCAACAAACACCATTGGAGACACCTTTAGAGCATCTTTATAATCACCCAGTTATGTTGTGACGTTTGATAGCACACAAGGTGTTCCTCTGGTATTCGGGAGTTTCATAATCTCATAGTCAGAGGAACATGTATAAGTCATGAAGAAAGCAATAGCAATAAAACTAAACGATCATAATGCTAAGCTAACGGATGGGTCTTGTCCAACACATCATTCTCTAATGATGTGATCCCATTCATCAAATGACAAGACATGTCTATGGTTAGGAAACTTAACCATGTTTGATTAACGAGCTAGTCAAGTAGAGGCTTACTAGGGACACTCAGTTTTGTCTATGTATTCACACATGCACTAAGTTTCTGGTTAATACAATTCTAGCATGAATAATAAACATTTATCATGATATAAGGAAATATAAATAACAACTTTATTATTGCCTCTAGGGCATATTTCCTTCAGTCTCCCACTTGCACTAGAGTCAATAATCTAGATTACCTAGTAATGATTCTAACACCCATGGAGTCTTGGTGCTGATCATGTTTTGCTCGTGAGAGAGGCTTAGTCAACGGGTCTGCAACATTCAGATATGTATGTATCTTGCAAATCTCTATGTATCCCTCCTTGACTTGATCGCAGATGGAATTGAAGCGTCTCTTGATGTGCTTGGTTCTCTTGTGAAATCTGGATTCCTTTGCCAAGGCAATTGCACCAGTATTGTCACAAAAGATTTTCATTGGACCCGATGCACTAGGTATTACACCTAGATCGGATATGAACTCCTTCATCCAGACTCCTTCATTTGCTGCATCCGAAGCAGCTATGTACTCCGCTTCACACGTAGATCCCGCCACGACACTCTGCTTGGAACTGCACCAACTGGCAGCTCCACCATTCAATGTAAATACGTATCCGGTTTGTGACTTAGAGTCATTCGGATCAGTGTCAAAGCTTGCATCGAAGTAACCATTTACGACGAGCTCTTTGTCACCTCCATAAACGAGAAACATATCCTTAGTCATTTTCAGGTATTTCAGGATTTTCTTGACCACTGTCCAGTGATCCACTCCTGGATTACTTTGGTACCTCCCTACAAAACTTATAGCAAGGCACACAGCAGGTCTGGTACACTTCATTGCATACATGATAGAACCTATGGCTGAGGCAAAGGGAATGACTTTCATTTTCTCTCTATCTTCTGCAGTGGTTGGGCATTGAGTCTGACTCAACTTCACACCTTGTAACACAAGCAAGAACCCTTTCTTTGAGTGATCCATTTTGAACTTCTTCAAAAATTTAACAAGGTATGTGCTTTGTGAAAGTCCAATTAAGCGCCTTGATGTATCTCTCTAGATCTTGATGCCCAATATGTAAGCAGCTTCACCGAGGTCTTTCATTGAAAAATTCTTATTCAAGTATCCTTTTATGCTATCCAGAAATTATGTATTATTACCAATCAACAATATGTCATCCACATATAATATCAGAAATGCTACAGAGCTCCCACTCACTTTCTTGTAAATACAGGCTTCTCCAAAAGTCTGTATAAAACCATATGCTTTGATCACACTATCAAAGCGTATATTCCAACTCCGAGAGGCTTGAACCAGTCCATAAATGGATCGCTGGAGCTTGCACACTTTGTTATCACCTTTTGGATCGACAAAACCTTCTGGTTGCATCATATACAACTCTTCTTTAAGATACCCATTAAGGAACGTAATTTTGACATCCATTTGCCAAATTTCATAATCATAAAATGCGGAAATTGCTAAAATGATTCGGACAGACTTAAGTATCGCTACGGGTGAGAAGGTCTCATCGTATCAACTCCTTGAACTTGTCGAAAACCTTTTGCAACAAGTCGAGCTTTGTAGACAGTAACATTACCGTCAGCGTCAGTCTTCTTCTTGAAGATCCATTTATTCTCTATGGCTTGCCAATCATCGGGCAAGTCAACCAAAGTCCATACTTTGTTCTCATACATGGATCCCATCTCAGATTTCATGGCCTCAAGCCATTTTGCGGAATCTGGGCTCATCATCACTTCCTCGTAGTTCGTAGGTTCATCATGGTCAAGTAACATAACCTCCAGAACAAGATTGTCGTACCACTCTGGTGCGGACCTTACTCTGGTTGACCTACGAGGTTCAGTAGTAACTTGATCAAAAGTTTCATGATCATCATCATTAGCTTCCTCACTGATTGGTGTAGGAATCACTGGAACTGATTTCTGTGATGAACTACTCTCCAGTAAGGGAGAAGGTACAATTACCTCATCAAGTTCTACTTTCCTCCCACTTACTTCTTTCGAGAGAAACTCCTTCTCTAGAAAGGATCCATTCTTAGCAACGCATATCTTTCCTTTGGATCTGTGATAGAAGTTGTACCCAACTGTCTCCTTTGGGTATCCTATGAACACACATTTCTTCGATTTGGGTTCGAGCTTATCAGGTTGAAGCTTTTTCACATCAGCATCGCAGCCCCAAACTTTAAGAAACGACAACTTGGGTTTCTTGCCAAACCAATGTTCATATGGTGTTGTCTCAACGGATTTAGATGGTGCCCTATTTGACGTGAATGCAGTCGTCTCTAAAGCATAACCCCAAAACGATAGCGGTAACTCAGTAAGAGACATCATAGATCGCACTGTTGGGGAATGTAGTAATTTCAAAAAAAATCCTATGCACACGCAAGATCATGGTGATGCATAGAAACGAGAGGGGAGAGTGTTGTCTATGTACCCTCGTAGACCGTAAGCAGAAGCGTTATGACAACGCGGATGATGTAGTCGTACGTCTTCACGATTGACCGATCCTAGTACCGAAAATACGGCACCTCCGCGATCTGCACACATTTGGCTCGGTGACGTCCCACGAACTCTCGATCTAGCTGAGTGTCGAGGGAGAGCTTCGTCAGCACGACGGTGTTATGACGGTGATGATGATGCTACCATCGCAGGGCTTCGCGTAAGCACTATGATGATATGACCGAGGTGGATTATGGTGGAGGGGGGCACTGCACACGGTTAAAAGATCAATGATCAACTTGTGTGTCTATGGAATGCCCCCTGGCCACGTATATAAAGGATGGAGGGAGGAGGAGGCCGGCCCTCATAGGACACGCCCAAAGTGTGGAGTCCTGTTAGGACTCCCTAGTCCTAGTAGGATTCCACCTCCCACATGGAATGGGAAAAAGGGAACGGAGAAGGAGAAGGAGAAGGAAGGAAGGGGGCGCCCCCTTTCCCTAGTCCAATTCAGACCAGTCCATGGGGAAGGGGCACGGCCATCCTTGAGGCCTTTCTCTCCTTTCCCGTATGGCCGATTAAGGCCCAATACAAATTCCCGTAACTCTCCGGTACTCCGAAAAATACCCGAATCACTCGGAACCTTTCCGATGTCTGAATATAGCCTTCCAATATATCGATCTTTATGTCTTGACCATTTCGAGACTCCTCGTCATGTCCCCGATCTCATCCGGGACTCCAAACAAACTTCGTTCATCAAATCACATAACTCATAATACAAATCGTCACAGAATGTTAAGCGTGCGGACCCTACGGGTTCGAGAACTATGTAGACATGACCGAGACTCGTCTCCAGTCAATAACCAATAGTGGAACCTGGATGCTCATATTGGTTCCTACATATTCTACGAAGGTCTTTATCGGTCAAACCACATAACAACATACGTTGTTCCCTTTGTCATCGCATGTTACTTTCTCGAGATTCGATCGTCGGTATCTCAATACCTAGTTAAATCTTGTTACCGGCAAGTCTCTTTACTCATTCCGTAATGCATCATCCCTCAACTAACTCATTACTCACAATGCTTGCAAGGCTTATAGTGATGTGCATTACCGAGAGGGCCCAGAGATACCTCTCCGATACACGGAGTGACAAATCCTAATCTCGATCTATGCCAACTCAACAAACACCATCGGAGACACCTGTAGAGCATCTTTATAATCACACAGTTACGTTATGATGTTTGATAGCACACAAGGTGTTCCTCCGATATTCAGGAGTTGCACAATCTCATAGTCTGAGGAACATGTATAAGTCATGAAGAAAGCAGTAGCAATGAAACTGTAACGACCATAATGCTAAGCTAACGAATGGGTCTTGTCCATCGCATCATTCTCCTAATGATGTGATCCCGTTTATCAAACGACAACACATGTCTATGGTTAGGAAACATAAGCATCTTTGATAGACAAACTAGTCAAGTAGAGGCATACTAGGGACACTTTGTTTTGTTTATGTATTCACACATGTACTAAGTTTCCAGTTAATACAATTCTAGGATGAATAATAAACATTTATCATGAAATAAGGAAATAAATAATAACTTTATTATTGCCTCTAGGGCATATTTCCTTCATGCACCATATCTAATAAAGTGCGGTTACGACGTTCGGATACACCATTACGCTGTGGTGTTCCATGTGGCGTGAGTTGCGAAACTATTCCACATTGTTTCAAATGAAGACCAAACTTATAACTCAAATATTCACATCCACGATCAGATCATAGAAACTTTATTTTCTTGTTACGATGATTTTCCACTTCACTCTGAAATTCTTTGAACTTTTCAAATGTTTCATATTTATGTTTCATCAAGTAGATATACCCATATATGCTCAAATCATCTATGAAGGTCAGAAAATAAGATACCCGCTGCGAGCCTCAACACTCATTGGACCACATACATCAGTATGTATTATTTCCAACAAGTCAATTGCTCTCTCCATTGCTCCGGAGAACGAAGTCTTAGTCATCTTGCCCATGAGGCATGGTTCACAAGCATCAAGTGATTCATAATCAAGTGATTCCAAAAGCCCATCATCATGGAGTTTCTTCTTGTGCTTTACATCAATATGACATAAACGACAGTGCCACAAATAAGTTGCACTGTCATTATTAAACTTGTATATTTTGGCTTCAATATTATGAATATGTGTATCACTACTATCGAAGTTCAACAAAAATAGACCACTCAACAAGGGTGCATGACCATAAAAGATATCACTCATATAAATAGAACAACCATTATTCTCTGATTTAAATGAATAACTGTCTCGCATCAAACAAGATCCAGATATAATGTTCATGCTCGACGTTGGCACCAAATAACAATTATTTAGGTCTAAAACTAATCCCAACGGTAGATGTAGAGGTAGCGTGCCGATGGCGATCACATCAACTTTGGAACCATTTCCCACGTGCATCGTCACCTCGTCCTTAGCCAATCTTCATTTAATCTGTAGCCCCTGTTTCGAGTTGCAAATATGAGCAACAAAACCAGTATCAAATACCCAGGCGCTACTACGAGCATTAGTAAGGTACACATCAATAACATGTATATCAAATATACCTTTCACTTTTCCATCCTTCTTATCCGCCAAATACTTGGGCAGTTCTGCTTCCAGTGACCAGTCCCTTTGCAGTAGAAGCACTCAGTCTCAGGCTTAGGTCCAGACTTGAGCTTCTTCACTTGAGCAGCAACTTTCTTGCCATTCTTCTTGAAGTTCCCCTTCTTCCCTTTGCCCTTTTCTTGAAACTGGTGGTCTTGTTAAGCATCAACACTTGATGCTCCTTCTTGATTTCTACCTCCGCAGCCTTTAGCATTGCGAAGAGCTTGGGAATTGTCTTATACATCCCTTGCATATTATAGTTCATCACGAAGCTTTTGTAGCTTGGTGGCTGTGATTGAAGAACTATGCCAATGACACTATCATCAGGAAGATTAACTCCCAATTGAGTCAGGTGGTTATGGTACCTAGACATTCTGAGTATATGTTCACTGATAGAACTATTCTCCTCCATCTTGCAGCTATAGAACTTATTGGAGACTTCATATCTCTCAATTCGGGCATTTTCTTGAAATATTAACTTCAACTCCTGGAACATCTCATATGCTCCATGATGTTCAAAACGTTGTTGAAGTCCCGATTCTAAGCCATACAGCATGGCACACTGAACTATCGAGTAGTCATCAGCTTTGCTCTGCCAGACGTTCATAACATCTGGAGTTGCTCCTGCAGCGGGTTTTGCACCTAGCGGTGCTTCTAGGACGTAATTCTTCTGTGCAGCAATGAGGATAATCCTCAAGTTACGGACCCAGTCCGTGTAGTTGCTACCATCATCTTTCAACTTAGCTTTCTCTAGGAACGCATTAAAATTCAAGGGAACGGTAGCACGGGCCATTGATCTACAACAACATAGACATGCAAAATACTATCAGGTACTAAGTTCATGGTAAATTAAAGTTCAATCTAATCATATTACTTAAGAACTCCCACTTAGATAGACATCCCTCTAGTCATCTAAATGATCACGTGATCCATATCAATTAAACCATGTCTGATCATCACGTGAGATGGAGTAGTTTTCAATGGTGAACATCACTATGTTGATCATATCTACTATATGATTCACGTTCGACCTTTCAGTCTCAGTGTTTCGAGGCCATATCTGCATATGCTAGGCTCGTCAAGTTTAACCCGAGTATTCTGCACATGCAAAACTGGCTTGCACCCATTGTATGTGAACGTATAGCTTATCACACCCGATCATCATGTGGTGTCTCGGCACGACGAACTGTAGCAACAGTGCATACTCAGGGAGAACACTTGTACCTTGACATTTAGTGAGGGATCATCTTATAATGCTACCGCCGTACTAAGCAAAATAAGATGCATAAAGGATAAACATCACATGCAATCAAAATAAGTGATATGATATGGCCATCATCATCTTGTGCCTTTGGTCTCCATCTCCAAAGAACTATCATGGTCACCATCGTCACCGACTTGACACCTTGATCTCCATCAAAGCATCGTTGTCATCTCGCCAACTATTGCTTCTACGACTATCGCTACGGCTTAGTGATAAAGTAAAGCAGTTACATGGCGATTGCATTTCATACAATAAAGCGACAACCATAAGGCTCCTGCCAGTTGCCGATAACTTTTACAAAACATGATCATCTCATACAACAATTTATATCTCATCACGTCCTGACCATATCACATCACAACATGCCCTGCAAAAACAAGTTAGACGGCCTCTACTTTGTTGTTGCAAGTTTTACGTGGCTGCTACGGGCTTGTAGCAAGAACCGCTCTTACTTACGCATCAAAACCACAACGATTTTTCGTCAAGTGTGTTGTTTTAACCTTCAACAAGGACCGGGCATAGTCAAACTCGATTCAACTAAAGTTGGAGAAACAGACACCCGCCAGCCACCTGTGTGCAAAGCACGTCGGTAGAACCAGACTCATGAACGGGGTCATGTAATGTCGGTCCGGGCCGCTTCATCCAACAATACCGCCGAATCAAAGTAAGATGTTGCTGGTAAGCAGTATGACTATTATCGCCCACAACTCATTGTGTTCTACTCGTGCATATAACATCTACGCATAGACCAGGCTTGGATGCCACTGTTGGGGAACACAGTATTTCAAAAAAAAATCCTATGATCATGCAAGATCTATCTAGGTGATGCATAACAACGAGAGGGGAGAGTGTGTCCACGTACCCTCATAGATCGAAAGCGGAAGCGTTTAGTAACGCGGTTGATGTAGTCGAACGCCTTTGCGATTCAACCGATCCAAGAACCGAATGTATGGCACCTCCGTGTTCAGCACACGTTCATCTCGATGACGTCCCTCAAGATCTTGATCCAGTTGAGGACGAGGGAGAGTTTCATCAGCACGATGGCGTGTTAACGGTGATGATGAAGTTACCGGCGCAGGGCTTCGCCTAAGCACTACAACAATATGACTGAGGTGTGTAATTGTGGAGGGGGGCACCGCACACAGCTAAGAGAAGACTTGGTGTACCTTTGGGGTGCCCCCTTCCCACGTATATAAAGGGGGGAGGAGAGGAGGCCGGCCATAGGGGGCGCGCGCCATAGGGGAGTCCAACTAGGATTCCCAATCCTAGTTGGAGTCCCCTTCGCGCCATAGGGGAGTCCAACTAGGATTCCCAATCCTAGTTGGAGTCCCCTTCCTTTCCAAGAGAGGGAGAGAGAGGGAAGGAGGAAGAAGGGAGAAGGAAAGAGGGGGTGCCGCCCCCCTCCCTAGTCCAATTTGGACTTGCCAAGGGGGGCGCGGCCTCCCTTGTGTCCCTCCTCTCCTTTCCACTAAGGCCCATGAACTTCCCCGGGGGGTTCCGGTAACCCCCAGTACTCCGAAACTCATCCGAAACGACCCAAACCATTCCGGTGTCCGAATATAACCTTACAATATATGAATCTTTACCTCTCGGCCATTTCGAGACTCCTCGTCATGTCCGTGATCTCATCCGGGACTCCGAACAAACTTCGGTCATCAAATGACATAACTCATAATACAAATCGTCATCGAACATTAAGCATGCGGACCCTACGCGTTCGAGAACTATGTAGACATGACCGAGACACATCTCCGGTCAATAACCAATAGCGGAACCTGAATGCTCATATTGGCTCCTACATATTCTATGAAATCTTTATCGGTCAAACTGCATAACAACATACGTTGTTCCCTTTGTCATCGGTATGTTACTTGCCCGAGATTCGCTCGTCGGTATCATCATACCTAGTTCAATCTCATCACCGGCAAGTCTCTTTTTTCGTTCCGTAATGCATCATCTCGTAACTAACTCATTAGTCACATTGTTTGCAAGGCTCATAGTGATGTGCATTACCGAGAGGGCCCAGAGATACCTCTCCGATACACGGAGTGGCAAATCCTAATCTCGATCTATGCCAACTCAACAAACACAATCAGAGACACATGTAGAGCATCTTTATAATCACCCAGTTACGTTGTGACGTTTAATAGCACACAAGGTGTTCCACCGGTATTCGGGAGTTGCATAATCTCATAGTCATAGGAGCATGTATAAGTCATGAAGAAAGCAATAGCAATAAAACTAAACGATCATAATGCTAAGCTAACGGATGGGTCTTGTCCATCACATCATTCTCTAATGATGTGATCCCGTTCATCAAATGACAACACATGTCTATGGTTAGGAAACTTAACCATCTTTGGTTAACGAGCTAGTCAAGTAGAGGCTTACTAGGGACACTCAGTTTTGTCTATGTATTCACACATGCACTAAGTTTCTGGTTAATACAATTTTAGCATGAATAATAAACATTTATCATGATATAAGGAAATATAAATAACAGCTTTATTATTGCCTCTAGGGCATATTTCCTTTAGTGGGTGGGGAGGAGAGGCAGCTAGAGGCGTCCTAGGGTTGGCCGCCGCCCCCTAGGGGCCTTGCCTTGCCCTGCGCCCCCCTTTCCATGTATGCATGAAGGGGAAGGAAAGAGGGGTGAGGGAAGGAAGTGGGAATCCTAATCCACACTTTCCTTCCCCTTCCCCCCTTTCCTTCTCCTCCTCCTATAGCCTTATAGGGTGCAACCCCTTGTGGGCTGGTGTGTTCCTTAACAAGGCCCATATGGCCCATAGGATTGCCAGGGGTACCCGAAACACCTTCCGATGACCTGATACCCTCCGGAACATTTCCGTGTCCAAATACCATCGTCCTATATATCAATCTTTACCTCTCGACTATTTCGAGACTCCTCGTCATGTCCGTGATCTCATCCAGGACTCCAAACAACATTTAGTGACCAAATCACATAACTCATATAATACTAAATCGTCACCGAACGTTAAGCATGCGGACCCTACAGGTTCGAGAACTATGTAGACATGACCAAGACACCTCTCTGGTCAATAACCAATAGTGGAACCTAGACGCTCATATTGGCTCCTACATATTGTACGGAGATCTTTATCGGTCGAATCGTTATGACAAGATGCGTTATTCACTTTGTCATCGGTATGTTACTTGCCCGAGATTCGATTGTCGGTATCTTCATACCTAGTTCAATCTCGTAACCGACAAGTCTCTTTACTTGCTCCATAATACATCATCCCATAACTAACTTATTATTCACATTGCTTGCAAGGCTTCTTATGATGTGTATTACCGAGCGGGCCCAGAGATACCTCTCCGATACTCGGAGTGGCAAATCCTAATCTCGATCTATGCCAACCCAACAAACACCTTCAGAGATACCTGTAGAGCATCTTTATAATCACTCAATTATGTTGTGACGTTTGATAGCACATAAGGCATTCCTCCGGTATCCAGGAGTTGCATAATCTCATAGTCGAATGAATATGTATTTGACATGAAGAAAGCAATAGCAATAAAAATGAATGATCAACATGCTAAGCTAACGGGTGGGTCTTGTCCATCACATCATTCTCCTAATGATGTGATCCCGTTCATCAAATGACAACACATGTCTATGGTTAGGAAACTTAACCATCTTTGATTAACAAGCTAGTCTAGTAGAGGCTTACTTGGGACACAGTGTTTTGTCTATGTATTCACAAATGTATCAAGTTTCTGGTTAATACAATTCTAGTATGAATAATAAAAATTTATCATGATATAAGGAAATATAAAATAACAACTTTATTATTACCTCTAGGGCATATTTCCTTCACTAGGTCGACCTGATTGCCCTTAGGGCCTCGAGGTACACCGTCCTGCAACAAGAAGAACGAACGAAGAACGAGGAAGAAGAAAACAAGGGGGAGATAACAGTAAAGATAAAAGTTTTAGATTGATTTGTCGATTGTGTGTTGTTCAATCAGCCGTCACCTCTTATCTACTTACAAGGCAGTTGGACTTCCCGTACAAGAAAAGGGCTCCAAATCTCGCCCAAATCCTTACAATATTAACAGAACTCGGATTAGTTATGTCTGAGACAAAAGTTTGATTTTTTGTGTTTCATGGGCCAAATACAAGCGCCCAAAAGAATAGTTACCCGTTTCAACGAGACGAACAACTTTCGTGTTGAACGTTTTTCTATTTGACGCCATCTTGAAGCAGTTTTGGGCTGTTTTCTAAGGTCTACAACAGGAAAATCGTTCGGGTGTCCGGACTCCAATCCGGATGATTGCCCGGATCATCCGGGACCTATCCCAGATCATCGGTTTCGGCTTCAACTTTCTGCTGCCTTCCTGGATGATAGCCAATACGTCCGGGACATTCGTCCGGCCATCGGTTGGATGATCCGGCTCCCCACCTGGATGAGCCGGCCATGTACTGCAGCATCGCACAGTTTTGGTTGCAACTTCCGCATACGATCTTGGATTAAGACAATTTTTATATCAAAATCATCTGTTTCGGTGAGACGAAGAACTTTCATGTTGACATTTTTTTCATCTGAGGCAATCTTAATTTTGTTTCATGACGTTCTTTAATCTGATGTCAACTTTTTTTACACGAGCATCTTTAAGATTGACATAACTTTTGCATCTGAGCTCCGTCTTGGACAATCTCTATATCTATTTCAATCGGCTTGAAGAGAGCCATCCAATGGTGACATTAAATCATAAATTTTACCACATCTTGCTACAGCGTCAAGTCGCTCTTGCAATCATGCCATTTTCGAGCGTCAATAGTCGCAACGGGAGATATCCTCCTAGTCGTTGTCATAATCGGCTTGTAGGCCGGGGTGGCGGGCGTCGTCCTCGAGCCGGAAGGACCTCATCCGCAACGGAGAGCCCGAACAGGAATGCCATCTGTGCCTCCAAGAGCTCCAGCACGCTACAACGCCCATACAACCCCCCCCCCCAGCACGCATTTGCACCGCCTTCGCCTCTCCCTCCCCCCATCAATCATCGGCGATGGCGCTGAGCACAACCTTTGCTACCATCATGCACTCTTGCCGCCAACGCCACGTCTTCAGCGATGCTACCACTAGGACGGCGTCCGGATCTAGTCGGCCTCAGCACCATCTCGAGTCCCATTCTGCCTCACCAGGCACCAAGCAATCTGAGGGAAAGATCGCGGGGAACTGGCCTGGATCCGTTCACCGAGTTGTGCCCGCCGCTCCATCTCGTCGGCAAATCGCCGAGCGGAGTTTGGGTTGGTTGACTCGGGAGGATTGGGGGGAATGAGAGAATCGGTGATGTGAGTGGGAACTGATGGCTGTCGACGAGGGGAAGGAAAAAAATCTATTCATTCAGTTCCCACCTCCCATCGAATGGCCCCAGGAGCTGACGTGGAGCTAGCTTCGCGTTAAGATCCGTGCTGAAAATCCAACGGGAGTCAATGCGTTCGGCGGGAACCCTAAAAAATCTGCGTTCGGTGGTTATCTTTTTCGTTTTTCTTGGTGCGAGGAAGAAACTCAGGGGAGAGGAGGCGTGCGATAGGTGGGGGCGACAGCGGGGTGCCGTGACATTCTGCGTGGGGAAGGGAAACAGGAACCCAAGTCACGTGGGATGACGCGCGCTGCACGAACGGCATGATTGGGGTGCGAGACCAGGTGCTCTTGGAGACGTGGTTTTCTTTTTCAGACGTGCGCTTTTCCACTAAGGGTCGGTTTTTTAGGCGGCTTAAAAAATAAGTTGCCTCTTCCCAATTTAAAAAATAAACCGCTCCTAATTTTGTTGAGACTTCTAAATCAGTTCTCTCATAACTTCATCTTAAAAAAAAGTTCTCTCATAACTAGTTTACAAGTCTCAACGAGTAAGAGAGGCGGCTTATTGAGAAAGCTAGGAAGGAGATGGCTTATTTTTTTTAAGCTGGCAAAAAAACTGGCCCCCTACAGGCATCCGTCCAAGGGCCCTAACAAGCACTGTTTGCTCGCTAAACGTGTCTGTGTTTCTTCTAAATGATCAGGAACAGCCGACATCAAATCCATTTAATTAGTCAGCAGTGCTATCAAGGTTGGAAAAAACGGTAGGCGTAAGCGAGGCGGTTGGCCTTCGCCTAGTGCCTAGGCGGTGCTTAGGCGCCCTAGGTGCGTCCTAGATGGTAATATAATTTTTAATATCAGATGTATCTGCGGTCATTATATGTGTATTATATTAACATAAATAATCTGCTACCCATGGTGGTAGCTACGCACGGCCCCAATTTTTATCTCTAATTGTTTTGATAAATTATTTTGGACTATGAAAAATAACTCTATAACAAAAATATTGTGACTTCGAACCAACCAGACTCGCAAACAAACAATTATGCCAAAAAGACAAGCAAAAAGACCGAAAGGAGTGAGAAAAGGCCCTTTCTACACAACGAAAAGGCACTTGTGTCAACGGGGTAATAAAAAAGACAAGGAAAAGTAAGAAAAAGTCATTTATATACAACAAAAATGTATTTGTGCCAATGCCATAATAAACCCGACACCACATATATATAAAAAGACACTTATGCCAGAGGGCGTTGTAGCTGCCACCATGCATGCGTAGCTACCACCATGCATAGGAAATCGCCTCTCAGTATATTAATTCAGGACATATAAATAAGTTAACTACAATCTACCGCCACTAAAATATGACATGTTTGGTATATCAGTGCAATATGGCATGCTTTCTCACTTTGGTAGAAATTGTTTTGCTTGCCCTGCCTAGACTTCCGCTTATGCCCTAGGCGACGCGTTAGGCCATCGCCTAGCGCCTAAGTGTGTCTAAGGGCATCTTCAATAGTTTGTATGTTAGTTTGTTGGTAAAGTATGCCATGTCATCAACCAACACCTTAACATACAACAACTTCAATGGGTTGTATCTAGTTTGCCCAATAAGATAGAAGATAATAAATAAGGTGCTCTCTCATTCTACATTGAAACTTGTGCAAGAGATGTTGGTTCATGTACATACAACCTTCCTCTCTTTTCTCATTTATTATATGCCACATCATCAAAAATCCTATGTGGCAAAGTCTACTAACAACTATCTTACAACTATTGAAGATGCCCTAAGCGCCTTCTAGGCACTGCCTTTTCCAATAGAGAGTGCTATATACACGACACAATGCACACGATTCATGCACGATACTTAAATCCAGCCGGACATGCACATGATTGAGAAAGGCACCAGCGGCTGGATTAGCACGTCGTGCATAGATCGGGCAGCACTGTCGTCTGAGTAGCAGTTTCGTTAATTGGTTCAGGTTTCAATCCCCGGTACAAAATCAAACTATATACATGGATAGTTCCGTGTTGTGTTATGTATACGTACTCTCGCGTAAGCAGCTGTGTTGTTGCACCCGCAGGGCTATACCCGAAGGATACACACGATCGACACATGAATTAATCACCACACACCTGCAGATGCTACTGCGTACAGTACATACCAACGATCGAGCAAAGTAATCTGCTCAGAACATGAAGAACTGGTGCTTGTCCTTGCCACTTCTCCGGCCCCCGCGCGAGGACGACACCGTCGCCGACGAGGACGAGGGCCCGCCGCCGTAGCCGGGGATGCCGCGGAAGCCGATGTTCTCGACCGCGCCGACGGTGTTGAAGAACATGCGCTTGTTGAGCTCCTCCACCAGCGTCCGGTGCAGCAGCTGGCTCCGCACGTCCACCATCGACCGGTTCCTCGTCATGCGGCCCTGCTGCCTCCGCGGCCGCCCCTCATCGCCGCCGGCGTCGGGGCTCCCGCGGTGGTGCCGCGGCCGGCCGGCGCGCGACGACGACGACACGTCGTGTCCTGCTGTGCCGCCGTCTCCTGGGCCGAATCTGGTGGCCTTCACCTGGCCCGTCTTGGAGACGCCAGGCTTCTCTTCGGGCTGGGCCTCTTCGGAGGAGTAGTGCAGCGCAGAGCGCGTGGAGCTCGTCTCGTCGTCGTCGCTGCTCACAGCGTAATCTAAACCAACCACAAGAGGACACGTGTCATGGCTCAACGAAGGACATCAAAACGACAACAAAATTGCAACTAGTCAAAGATAGGGAAATATGTGCTCCATTATGCTGTCCTTTCGTCTTCATCAAGGATGACATGACTATGATATATCCCATTTCCATATGCTGGGACGTGACATAAAATATGTGCATTTTATCATGTCAAATGGAATGCTAGCAAATGAGCATATGTAGACAGCGACAACCGCGTGATGAGTATATGCATGCCAACACCACATGCAATGGCCACAGTCGCGGATGCATAGACATAGCCCATAGGTACATAATTTTCAATATGTCTTGGACACTGATAGGGTCTGATATGCATGCTAATCATCTGCCTGGTAAAAGCGTGTTACTGAAAAAATATGAATTTTAGATTACGGAAAAATCGTTACAGACCTAATCGGTACTGTTTTACTTTATTATTAAGCTACATAAATGTTTTTGTATCTATTAGTTGCCACAAGTTTCACTCCACACTTCCTAAAAAGTGTAACATGTAGTTTCAAAAAAAAGTGTAAGCATGTAAGAGCACGCGCAATGCTTGGTCCTTATGTAGACGCTTGCAGTAGAAAAATGTATCAAAACTTCAAATTTTCATGTTAGTGCCCTCTCTTTCAACGCTAGCAGCTAATATAGCTAATACATGCACTAATAAACTCCAGAACCTGTGGTCATGACCCCTAAGTATTTTACCTCCTAATGCAAAGGAAAAAGGCTAAAGATGGACTCCATCTTTTGTGATGATGCCACACCAATCGCAGAATTTCTTGAGACAATTGTTGATTGGCTGGGAATTCTATCGTAGCGCCTTCTGCTAGCCCTATGCGTTGGGCATTCCCTAATAAAGGTCTAGTGGAGTCGTCACATCATACTTACTTCCTCTTTTTTCTAAGCAGATCTAAGCAGAATATAGAAAGATCAAATTTGCATTATGGTTGTCATTTCTTAAAACTTCTCCACTGTGTGCCTTGATCGCTTCTTAAATCTAAATGAATTTTTCAGTCCATTGTATCATCATCTAACTATCATCTACAACACACAAATATAACATGACTCGAGATTGCATTAATATTTCACCTTTGTGCTTAATACTTGTGTGCAATCTAATTTAGAATTCATAATGTGTGATCTTGGATTACTTAATACAAGAAATTTAGGTAATAAAGAATCCACAAACCCGTACTTTCTAGTATGTAACTATGTTAATATATTGTAGCAACTAAAATTGTACTTCAGATTTATATTGTAAAACTATATCTATGATAAATGTAACAATACTAGTTTCACATAACCAATGTAGTAATATACCAAATGTGCCATGTGCCATGAGTCTTCTAACTACTGATCAGATCAAGTAAAGTAGCATTGCGATGCTGACATATGATCACAAGTCAAAAAGACTGGAGTTAAAATTACGCACCTTGGAACCAGCCACCGTGGCCGCCACCTGATGTTGTCGGCCCTGTGCCACAATGAGACCCGTTTGAAGAGGTCGGGGAAGAGGAGAGGTAGTAGAAAGGAGGCTGCTCCTCATTGTCGTCATTATCGGCGTACGTGTAGTACTCCTGCTGATCATCACAGCCGCCGCCGACCCAGTCCGGTACCAGCCTCATGATCTCCTGCTGGATCATGGCGGCGATCTCTGAGGGGTCCCGGTCGGTGATGTCCAGCTCCTTCACCATCTCCCTCGCCACCTCCGTCGCCGTGTCGCCGGCGATGTCGAACGGGAAGTAGATGTTCCTCGAATGGCCTGATCACATGAACAATTAACCTTGTCACCTTGTCAGGTCAAGACTTCCATGTACGTACGTACTTGCATGGGAAATGTTGCAACGGCTGAACGTGTACCTGCTTCGTCGACGATCTGGACTTTGAGGAAGATGGTGTCGTCGTCGGTGTTGAGCTTGCCGGTGATGGTCATGTCAGTCCTTGCTGCCACCGGCTCTGCCTCCTCCGGATTATCGTTACGGTCACCGGAGGTGGGCAAGGCAGGCAGCAATAGCGGCGGTGACAGAGTCATGGTGGTGTCCTGCGTGGAGAGGAAAGGGTCGAGCAGGAGCTCCTGGGCGGAGGGGCGGTGGGAGGCGGGGACGAGGCACCTGCCGATGAACCTGCGCGCGTCGGCGTCGTTGACCCGGTAGAAGGCGTCAGGCAGCTTGCCGGAGGTGACCTTCTTGTAGATCTGCGCGGGGTTGGAGCACTCGGCGTAGGGGTACTCGACGGTGAGCATCTCGAGCATGCACATGCCGAAGGAGTAGACGTCGACGAGCTCGTCATAGTCCTCGTCGTACATCTCGGGCGCCATGAACTCGGGCGTGCCGATGACGCTGTGCGCGGCCTGGGCGCCGCGGAGCACGGCGGCGAGGCCGAGGTCGCCGATCTTGACGGTGCCCTGGTGGCCGTTGACGAACACGTTGTCGCACTTGAGGTCGCGGTGGATGACGGGGGGGTCGTGGGCGTGGAGGTAGGCGAGGCCCCGGAGGATCTGGCGCGCCCAGCCGCGGACGGCGCGGAGGCTGACGCGCGGGTACCGGAGGCGGTACGCGCGGAGGGTGCCGGAGGAGAAGAGCTCGGTGATGAAGTTGAAAGTGCGGCGTGGGGCGCCACCGGCGCAGCCGCCGCGCGGGGACGGGGAGGAGACGGAGACCCACGAGGCGTGGAAGGCGATGATGGCGTCGTGGCGGAGCGTGCTGAGGAGGTGGACCTCGGAGTACATGCGCTGCAGCGCGTCGGGGGTGCGGAGGACGTCGGCGAGGTTGGCCTGGTTCCACGCCACCTCCACGCCGCGCACCTCGTCGAACCCCCTGTACACCGACTTCATCGCCCCCTTGCCCAGGAGCTCGTCGAACTGCATGCATGCATCACATTTCCAACACAGATCAAGCTTCACATCCATCAGCCCCAAGAACAACACTTATAAATCAAAATAAATGTACTAAAGTCGTACAAAAGGTGCGGCAAGTAATATGAATCGGAGGGTGTAATATTATCCGTGTGTGTTCTCAGGTATAAATTACATTCGCAATTCAAATTAGAATTCACACTGCTGGTTGCACATAATATGACCATTAGTGCTCCGTTATGCCAATTTCATGTTAACAAGGAAATAAAATTAAAAGAAAAACCAGTGCGTGCACTAACAATACAACTAGTGTACACAACTGTGGGGAGAGCACTGAGAGGACAAACATGAGTGACTGCTACAACTTCATCCACTGAGAAATAAAGGTGAAGGATATCTTTGAGGGATACTGACAGGGCATATTATCTCGTTGAAGCTTTCAAAGCATCTCATTATTGGCATATTGACACATGAAACAATCCTCGCCACCAATCCATCACTCGACAACCAGACCCAACTTAGCCCTAACCTAACTAGGGATCTCCAGCAAACACCAACTCTTGCCTGATATAATTGGATTAACTGGAAGAGAAATCACAATGGAATTCTCACCTTCTAAAACTAATGGTCCACCTTGTTCAACTATATGACCGGTATAGAAATCTGTTGATGATGTACTTGAAAGCAACAATTTTTATGATTGTTTGCCTGTAATAGGATATACTCGTCCCGTCCCGAAATTAGTGTCGTTGATTTAGTACAAAGTTAGGACGAAGAGACTACTATATACTACAAATCCCGTGAGCAAATGATTTAGTATTCCCTCCGTTTCTTTTTAATCTGCATATGAGATTTGGTCAAAGTCAAACATGGTAAAGTTTGACCAATTTTATAGAAAAAAATACCAACATGTATAACACTAGAGCTATATGTTATGAAAATTAATTTCATGATGCATCTAAAAATATTGATTTCATATTGTGAATCTTGATATGTTTTTTTATAAACTTAGTCAAAGTTAATAAAATTTGACTTTGACCAAATCTTATATGCAGACTAAAAAAACGGAGGAAGTAAGTAAAACTAGTAAGCCTAGTTCTATTTGCATATACAGTATTTAATTAGTATTCTTTTTTGCGGGGGTATTATATTAGTATTCAACTGGCTAGTTCATACGAATGATTTCAGGCCTGCTACCGCACAAAGATAAATTGGCTGTAAACATCTTGTACGTAGTCGCCAACGGGTAGCTGAAATTCATCAATCAATCTTGCATATACTCCAATTGATAACTACTTAGTTTGCCAATTGGTGGACATGTACGTACGTAGTTAGCCACTGAATAGCACACGTAGTTTGACTGTAAACAAATACGTATAGAAGATGTGCAGCTAAGCTAGCTAGCCCTAGCAAGGCAACAAGAGCCAAATGGACATGTAAAGAAAAGAAAAAGGCACAATAATTGTGGCCTTGTTTAGGGTAGCTCCCAAGTGCACATCAACACGGAATCCATCCTTGATAATTGAGCTAAGCATTTGAAAGCCCACAATCATATTCAGTTCATGGTATAGTTGTAAGCATGTTTGACTCGAACCTAATCTAATCTAATCACAAGAACATGTTCCTAACAAACAGAAGAAGAAGAAGAAAAAACTAAGAACTTGAAGCTTGAGAAATTGAATGTAAGCAATCTGCTAATTGGTTATTATGACTGATTTAGGTTGCGCGATAAACTTAGCTGAAGCGATGAGGCAGAAGAGATGGAGAGCTTACCCGGCCGTAGCGACCAGTGGGGTCGGTCTCGACGTATCCATTGTCGTTGTTCCTCGCCGCCGGTGGCATCTCCGGCCGCCGCGGGCTCGACATGGCTTGACTACTGCTGCTCTACTAGCTTAGTACTAGGCTCGCTGCGGCTGTGTGGATGGATCAGTAGGTGATCCTGCTGGCGGCTAGCTTGCCGTCGTGATAGGTGAAGAAGACGCCAGAGAGGAGGCGCGAGTCGTCGATCCGCCGCAGCATGATCCACGCCGCCGCAGACGACGACGAGGTGGAGGACGCCCCCGCAGCCGCAGCGTCGTCCAACCACGACCGCGGGCTGCTCATCTGACGCCGACAAGGACGGGGCGGTAGTAATAGGAGGTGGCAGGTTGAGTGCTGGAATTGGATGCCTCCGATCGCGCACGCGCCGGATCAATCATGCACGCATGTCATGTCATGTCAGGTCCAGAATAATCGTCATGGCAGGCAGGCAGGCAGGAGGAAGAAGAAAAGGCGGAATTTTTCTGGCCTGTGGTCCGGACACTGCCAGAGAAGGAAGATTGTTTGGGGCTACAAGGATCTGAACCTGAAGAATCCATGCCTTGAAAGCTCCATCTGTGGACAGATGACAGATGCAATTCGGAACTTTGGTGATGATGAGGACGAGATGGATAGCGGAGGATCGTAGAACGGTTTGGAGGCTTGTGAATGGGATGATTCCCTCGTGGATATATATGCTTCTGTTACTCTGCTTTTGGAGGGCGCTGGGGATTGTAGTCGTTGCTTCGTAGTAGTAGAGATAAATCTGGTGTGGGTAGGAACCCCTCCGTTTCGAATTACTCGTTGCAAAAATAGATATATCTAAATGTATTTTAGTTCTAAATACATTCATTTCTGCGACGAGTAATTTAAAACGGAGGATCCAGGCTCAAATGGACAAGATGTGTCTGTCTTCCTCTCCTTGTGTACTTTCTCTGTTCCTATAATACGATTTATATATGAATATATATATATATATATATATATATACATATTTTAAGGGTCTGTCTAAGGCACTAGTTATTACACATCTAAGTGATTCAACTAAACTAGAAAGAAAAAAATTGCTTGCATAAATCTTAGTGTAAAATCAATGATGTAGGATTTATACGTGCAATAAGCACGTCTAGATGTGCTTTTTTTTTTTGCGCAGACGTCTAGATGTGCTTTAGCAAAACTGATATTCAAAAGTATGGATTCACTTATTTTTGTCCCGTGTGTAGTCCATATTGAAATCTCTAAAAGAGCCTATATTTAGAAATGAAGAAAGTGGAATATATGTCTACATGGTTCTTAGTTGACTTTTACATGAATTATTACTGTATGAAAGTTTGGCATATTCCCTGTTTGGTTCCATTTTGGGATGGAGAGAACTAGCACGACATGTAAACCTCTTCCCTGGCATGTAAACAAAGGAAAACTCTATTATTAACGATTTGACCCGGACCAAACTTAGCTTTATTGCGCTGGTAGGGTCTTTGAGTTTGCGGGATTATTCGTTTAGACCAATAAACTATTTGTCAGACCAATACTAGACCATTTGCTTTTCCTCTCTCATTATTTCAGGATTCTAAAGAGTCATTTTCTTGCACAACATCCCAAACCTGGGCCTGAAGACGCTTTCTCCACTCCTCCTACGACAGCGACCTACTCAACTGAATGCTTAAGGGTGATCACCTTCCGACTACGTGTTAGGTTATACATAATCTAATTAGGATAAGCTACCACGAATAACATAAGCTAAACTTGGCTATGTCGTAGTAGCAAATTAAGTGTACTCCATTAGATACAAACATCTCTTTGACGTTCGAGTGTTCGACATACGAGTAGTTTCTTTTCCTAATGCAATTTTTCGCGCATTTGGGAGAAGGTGCAACTTGTGTTCTTACACTGGTGCTTGGTTTTTGACCATTCGAACTATCGAAGAGGTTATGTGAGGAGCCAAGTTTCATCTACTTACATAGGATAGTAAAACCAAATTGGGACTTCTGCTTGCGTCAATCAAACTGAGCTCTAGAGAGAGAAAAAGCTTTGAAAGTATAGACTCTAATAATTAAGCTACCAAACTTTATTCTACTCCCTCTGTCCCAAAATATAAGAACGTTTTTAACACTACACTAGTGTCAAAAACGTTCTTATATTATGAGATGGAGGAAGTACATGTAAGTACTTCACCCACCAAAAGAGCATATAAAAAGGGGCATAATTGGGAGTTCAAAACAGCCAGAATTCAAGGTACGATCGCATCATTCTGCAAAAATAATTGTCATCCGCATGGAGATACATATTAAAAATAACATTATTGAGAGAAAGATAGTGGTTTTATTTTTGACCAACTACCCGACTGAACATATCGTTGCATCCTATCCAAACATGTCACTAGACAACATGACTCGGATTCTTCTAGTTGCATTTTGACTTTACGCTTGAAAGCGACATGATATCACCACACATTTCTGCCCTACACACTCGTTTCTATGCAAAATCACAAGCAAATCATACTCACCGTCATACCACCTTTCCCAGCATGAAACAGAGCTAACAGTAGAGCATAATGATGTTACAAATCTAAAATAATTAACAACAATGACAAGGCAAGGCACAACACGAGCAAAATTTCTTTCCATGTATTAACTGCAACTCCAAAATCTCACATATGCAACGCCTATCATTTCTAGGCAGCTAATGTTACTTCAGGCAAGGGGTCTTTCAGTTGCAAGTCAAGACCCAGACAGATTAACACTACAAGAGCGAGCTCCCCGGCAATCCTCGAATGCTCACAAGGTAAAAACGGAATGTCTAAACTATCTCTTTTTCTCTCCTTTTTCTATCCATCTTTGCATCCTGTTCCCCACTCAAGGGGAACGCCAAAACTTTAAAGAAAGCGAAAGGAAATATAAATTTTTGCCCCCAAGTATCTACAGTTCTACATGGCACAAAATGTCCTGTTTTCCAGGAGGGGTAGGGGCTGAAACTTCAGTTACTGCAGGGCAAGCTTGCATTTGTCGCCGCCGCATAAGGTGAATCTGACGACTGGAGAACCAAGTTAGGATGTACATGACGATGCTTGACTAGAAGAGAAACCCTCTGCTATGGCTGCACCGAGTGTGCGCCACATATCAGTATCTTCCGGTTGAATCAGAAAAAACAACAGCTTTGCTATGTGGTAAGCCATATATGGCGTCAACTGGATAGTGGTGGGAAATCACCATTGTCCTTGAGATGATATGGCTTAGTATTCCTGCAAATTGTGTAGTGTAGGATTATTAAGAATTGTAAATGTTGAAAACACATAATAAATGAGTGAAGTCACACAGTGAATGTGGTAAAACCAGAGAAAAGGAATGCATTTTCAAGCTGAACAGATGTGATCCAAGGTTAACACTAACAAAATGGACGGTTTCCATATTACTCCCTCCGTCCCAAAATAAGTGACTCAGCTTTGTACTAGCTATTTTCGGACGGAGGGAGTACAAATTAGTGTTCTAGTGTGGTTTTCACGTGGCCGTATCAATATTTTTTGCTGAAGCTAAAACCTAACACTGACCTTAATTTCTGTTTAAGAAACTAATAATTGTGGTGTGCCTCAATAGTCATTGCTGTAAAATAGTAAAGAAATAGGGATTAGCTACACGTCCCTCTATGAAACAGTTGACGTTATTGCTTTTAATTACTAAAAGGATGCATCTTACTTACCTCATTACATTAGATCTATAACCCGTTCCAGGATTTTGTCCAGGAGAGTTCGATCTCAGGGTTGAAGAAGGTTTAGTGTCAGAAGCAGAATATGGTCTGTTAGCTTGATTTTGGGAAGCACTCCTAACTTCCATGTGCAATGCCCCCAAGGTCCCAAACTCAAGTTTACTGTCATGTGGATGAATAAAGCCCCTTCCATGAATATTATCCTGTGTAGAATGGGGTGATGGAGTTGGTATCTTCAACGGAGAGGGAATTCCTTTATCATTTGCAACAGGAACATAAATCGGAAATGGTGGCTGTTGCCTCAATTCCTCAGAACGTGTCATATCTGCAGGCATGTCCACCCTACCATAACGGTGATGCTTTTGATAATTATTTCGAGGGAAATAATTCTTTCTTTCCCCTCGTCCAGTGGGTGGTGCCTCCATGCACAAATTCTACAATATCCATCAAGCCAGACAACTCAGATAAAAAACAAGATAGAGCGGCACAAACGGCAAAAATACAGTGCCTAGCCTTGAGAAAGTAAAACTGTTCTGTAACAGAAACATAAAACTAAGAGGGATATGTTCATGAATATGTATTTACAAGAGATATGGTAGCTCCAGTATCACTTTAATTCAAGCACAGGAGCATTAGTAGATTATTCTTGCAAGCATTTACATGCATGATACATGGAATAAAAAGGCATTTGGGTTAATACAAAATTCAGTTTATTCGAAATGCATTTTCAAGTTGTACAAGCAGAATAATGGACAAAAAAAGGGAACATACTGGGTCGGGGAAGTAGGTGACTGCTCCATGAGGTTGCATAGGATCCTCAGTGCGATAAAACGGCTTTAAGAAGAAGTAGCTAGGTGAATAAGGACCAGGGGCCATTCTGTTTGCACTGGGATATCCATAAGCATTTTTTCTGTTATGACCATTCAGTGAGTGTTTGTTCTGATATTGTACAGGTGGTGGGGCAAGCATTGGATAGTAAATTGGATGAACTGGATAGTCTTGATGGCAACTCTGTGAATAGAGGAGATTGTTAAAATTTGTTCTGTAGTCCCCTGTGAGATCTGATAAATTGTCAATGGTGGCACACCGATCACCATCCACCTCTTTGTACACCTTTGTTGACATCCCATTGCTCACACTAACTAAAGAACTAGTTACAAGATGTGAAGCAGATTTCATTTCCTGGTGCTCACCGCTAGAGCTATGTTCCTCCTGCTTCAGAGACCCATGATTATCTGAAATGTTGATACTACTGAGCTGATAAGATAGATCCTCACAGGGATTACTGTGTAAAGGTGGATAACCCTTGTTGTCTCTTTCAATGTTCAAGTTCACTGCAGTGCCTTGCACATCTGGGCGTACCCTGCCGAGGTTTCTCTTCAGTGTGCTCCTGAAGAACTGATTGACTTCATCCACAATAGAATTGGCAGGAACTTGAAGGATCTTTCCGAGCTTCCGGGCACCAAGATCAAAAGCACTGCGTATTCTGTAAAAGTTACCTGGGCATTCAGTAGTCGAGTTAGGCCCAGGAAATAAAATCAAACTAAGGACTATGTCCATGAAGCGGTTTAGTGCACATAAGAAGAAAGTTACGTGTGTTGATCAAAACAAGACCACAAGTACACACACAACAGACAGCCATTCAACAGCACATTTGCAAGTGAGCTTAGTGGAACTGCATGATTAAATGGCAAAGAGTTTCCTTGTACACAAACCTTAAAATGAAATCCTCTAGCCGATAGAAGCCAATTGCATGCAACAGCAAGCAGTGGGAAAAGCAAGACAGTCAAAACAGCACTAGTTGCAGTAAATCAGTTAGTAGTGAACTATAAGAGGAATTCGCTCGGAAAAGGTCAATGAAGGAACAGAAAATTGGGACAGGCACATATTAACCATAGAACTCTGGACGCGGGAAGCCCATTTCGGCCAGTCATTATGCAAACTAAACTATCTGTGATGCAAGTACATAAATTAGGGGCAAAGAAGTCAAGCAACACTTTTCTTTGAGTGGCAGTGTCAACAATGAAAATATGACATGAATATGAAATCAAGAACAATTTCACATCACAACAAGCAAGTTAGCACGTCAGCTTTTCCTAAATTCCCTATAGTTGTGACATAGTTAAAAGCATAATCATCCTTTGTACCACCAAAATAAATGATCTAGAGGCAGAAAACAGACCTTTGCTGACACTGCGCCCAAGATTGTTACTCTGCTTCAATGGATCCACTATGTTGAGAAATTTTCGAGGGAACGGGCGTGTATTTCTCTCATTGTTCCTAGGGGGGGCAGTAAACATTTGAGCACATTCTCTTAGAAACTTCTCCCGCTCAAGAAAACAATCATCATGAATGCCTGGTGAGTCGGCTGTGCAAGAAAAGCTATGTGATTAGCAATTATAACACAAAACATTCAATCATACACAAAGATCAGGCTGTGTACACTTACTAACTAGCTCAGGTAGGGAAGACAAGGAAATAGGACCATGTAAGCTTATAGCCCTATTATCCCAGTCAAACTTGCTATAATAGTCCAGAAACCTATAGAGTACCTGCGGAAGAGCAGATAGTGATGTCACCCTTGCGAGTGTGTGCATCCTAAAGGAGCTTAGAAATGTGACAAACACAATCTTTACAATGTGGCACACAAAAATTAAGTCAGAACTTACAGCTAATGGACCATCCAAAGACTCATGGAAGAGATGGAAGATATATAGCACTAATGTCTCCAAGGCATAGGTAGAAATTAGACCATGGTGGGCTCCAAGGATGCGACTTTCATAATAACACCAGGCTTTTATAAGCACTATACTTCTCTTGAAAAGGTGGGTTTTTTCAAATCTTTGATCCACCTACAAAATAAGGTGGTTACAAATATGTCTGGTAACGAGCAGACTGATAACAAGGAAGTTTTTTTCCCAGGTCCTACCTCAGAAGGAAGGGAAAGGGAATGATAGATGATAGATCTGCAGTTTCAAGAAAGCAACCAAGTAACTTGTGGCAACTTTGAAATATTACCTGCTCTAGAAAACAAAGCGTATATAGTCCACCAATCTGATTAAATGAGATGTCGACAACAATATTTTGGACAAAGCATTTGACTAGCTTGACCTGACATCAGAAAGGCACATCAGTTGAAACATCCTGATGATAAAATACTAACAATATGCGGCAACATGTACAACAACAAAATGTGTTCATAACAATGACATGAGATAAGACCGCTGATATGATTCTCCATTATCTCTTAATTAGGTTCCATTTGTTAGGCAAGTTAGGCCCAGGAACGAGATTAGTTGTGTAAGTTGACTATATAGTCTACTCTGGCCAATAGTATGAATAAAGTATGCAAAGATTAATTTAGTATCTCATCCCAGTTCTATCCTCGTTCCGCTACCCAATCAGGGGGCTATTTGGCATCACGGCTAGTCAACCCAGAAGACCATCTCCCACAGCTACCCGCTCCAGGTCAATCCACCGCCAAGCATCCCACCACACGACATGATCACAGTAAACAATTCCTTTTTATCAATATGAATGATATATAAGATAATGACATTCTCATTGGTTTCATATGAAAAGATGAATACTTCTGTTGTTCTTCCCCCAATTTATGGTAGGACAAGAATGATATCAACAGTTTGGTTAAATCACAGGAATGTCGTTACCCAGCCTTATATAACATACTTAAAAATGAGCATTCATAAGAAGATGGCAGCTACTATGTGAATAGACAATTAGTACCCCAAAAAAGAAAACTAAAACAGAGAGCAATTCGAAGGCGCACCTCAGCATTTATATACTGGACATCTTTGATTTCAAATTCAGCATCTTTGCGCCGCTCTTCTGATTCCAGAATGGCACGTACCTCATTTGCCAGGCTTTCATCAGAACATGTATAACCGAAAGCAGCCAAGTCAATATCTCCATCAGGAAGATATGTTTTCAGTGGAACGGATCCAAATGGAAAGACCTGGTTTGAAAAAGGGAAAAGGGTTAATTCTGTACTTCTATAGGCTGTCGAATTATTCAAGATAACCATTAAAAAAATATCAATCTCAGTACAGGAATAAAAGCACAAGCAATAATTCTTTTCCAACTTTGGTACACAATTACAAACAAAAAATTGTGATTTCATGGTTTTTCTCTAATGCCATCTCCAGAAGTGACAGTATTATTACCATTTCAACATGTGAAATAGTATGAAGCGTAAAGCATATTGAGCATACCAAGTAAAGTGCCATCACATTTCACTGATTTCCATGCAGAACTTCAATTATCCCTACGCGCCAAGTAGACTATTTATAGCAAGTTCTAACTACATTAGCCAGATATCCCAGGGAACAATGATCCAAGACACCTAACTAACTAATTGTGTAACAAACATGTACATAACCCTTCCTCGGATACAATTAACTATATGCAGAAACATGGTTTTATTGCACGCACAAATATAGTAAGACAAGGGCATTTATCCAAAAGGATCATATTAACACGAACAAGATATAGAGGCCCAAAATGGTCACTAAGTTAATTTATACCCAATCCTCCGACCCAAGACTGACAAGTCATTGATCAATCTGCACTTGTCGTAAATAGATAGTAAAGCAATATGATGAGGGAACTCGAGTGCATGCCCGACAAGGGGCAATGAAACATTCATGGCCAATAAAAACTCGACATATAAATAATGTCAGGATTCCAAATATAGCAACAAGTATATCTCTTTGATGGCATTGGCAGCGCTAGCACGATCACACTGGAGCCAGAGTACACCTAAAACGAAACCGGAAGTATGGTAACCATGAAATGAGTAGTAGCAATATGCATCACAGGTTATCCTGGCAACAATTCCATGACCTAAAGGATAAATCAGAACCGTACGGAATCCTCCTAAAGGGCTCCCGGGCATATAACAGGGATGACAATCAAAGTTGTCACGCTGCGAATAGATTCGCAACTACACACCTGCGCGCCTTGCACATGTCCGTCATGCGCAAAGCAAAGGAATCGTAGGGTTTGTCGTGCAGCGGGACAGTAAGGAAAGCATATCGAGTAAAAATTGGAGCATGCGGGAAATGGAGTAACTGGTACCGAGCAGCCGACGGAACACTTGACGAGGCGTTGGATGTAGTCGACAACGGCCGCACGGCGCCCCTCCGAGGCGACGGTTGGCTGGATCCGGCACATGACACCGAGCGCGGCGGCCTCGAAAGGCGCCCATGCGTCCGGGGAGATAGAGGAGGGGTCCGGGTTCGCCAGCGCATGCTCGACCTCGGGCACGAGCGCCACCGAGCACTCGTCGATGCCGACCATGGACGCTGGAAGCCCCCTGCACACGACTTCGCCGGAGGAGCGAAGCGAGCGCCGCTGGAGAAGAAAACGGAAGCTTGGGGCGACGAGGGAGAACCGCTGGAGACGGCGAGGGAAGGACAGCCCCAACAAGCAACTTAAAGTGGATGCTAGGGTTCGACAGAGGTGATCGTCGACGAGGGTGCAGTCGCGATCTGCGCGCCGCCGGCGAGGGGAGGGGATAGGGAGAACCGGGGTAGAGGGAAAACAAAATTAGGGATTTCTATATCATTTTTATATGTGAAGGAAAACAAAGGTCAGCCTTTTTTTTCCTCCCTCCCTGCCTCCTCACACCTCTTCCCACACGATGTCCTCTTCCCCCTCTTCTTTCGGCGAGTGTGCTTTGAGCTCTCGTTGCATCATCGAAAGACCTTGTTGAGGTTTAGTTTAGGGTTTATGACACAACCTTCCAAGGGCACGAACCGCAGTCTCGCTCTTTCAAATCTTTATTGCGCGCGAAGCCTTGCCCTATGTCGGTATTGTCCCTGGTGATTCTGTGGCGCTGGGGCAATGTCAAGGGAGTGGCGAGGGCGGTGATCGGTAACAGCAAGGGCAGGTGGATTGATGAAGGAATCTTTCCATATGGAACCGATGACACACGCTACATGATTCAATGTCTACAAGGTAGGGGAGAGAGGGGGAGAAATCGGGTCTTATAAAGTACTAGGTACAAAAGGGGAAAGAGTGAAAAGAAGGCGCGAAGTAGGTAACCGCTCACATGCCTCGCGCCCGGATGGACCTAGATGCAACGAAGAGCGTGGTCACTTTTCTTTGCCAACCATCATCGGACCACCATCATGCTAGCCAAGGTGAGTGTATCGTGGTGGTGCGGCTGAGCAGCAGCATAGTGAAGAAAAGAGCGCACCCGCAAGAAAGCAGCGACAAAAGGAGGAAGAAGAAGTGAGGACGCAAGAGCGTAACCTCTCCCCCTCTCGGCCCATTCCCCTTTATAGGTGGACAAGAGGCGATACGGCAGTAGGCAATCCCCATCACGTGGCAGGCAAATCCCCTTGTATCCTAGTATTGCCTGCGGGAATTGAGAGGCACGCCATTATTGCTCGCGGGAATCAAGGCACACGCCTTCGGGCGATGGGATGTGGCCTAGGTGGGCCTGTGCCCACTCCTACATGTCACTTTGACCGACAGGTTAGGTTTGACACGCAGTCCGACTTGACTAGCTGAAGAGGCCGGTCTGGTCTTACTGACAAGACTGGACTAGCAAATTTGACAAGTGTTGCGCGGGAATTCGGCTCGTGAAGGTCGGTTGTGCCAGGAATTTCTCTTTGTGTGGGTTGGCTATCTTCGTCAACAATTCAAGACCGAAGTGGTTCATCTGACTTCAAAATCAGTACGGACATAGGAGGTCGGTGATGAACAATTGTTGTTGAGGGAGCTTCGAAGAACCAGTTTCAACCTCAGCATGCGAAAAAGCGATGTTGCGGTTTGGTACTGGTCGGGATGCTGCCAAGCTTGAAGATTAGTCCAGGGACTACTGGCGGTGTTACTGAAAGTGCAGAAAAGCGCAGATCCCTCGGTAGGGTAGCGAGCGTAACCGAAAGTACAAGAGGGGAGTTCGCACGGGGAGTTGGCCCAGGTTGAGGCCCTCATGGTGAGGTAATATCCTACGTCCTGCTTTGTTTTCTATCGATGTGGGAGCACCTTATGCAAGGGGGTATAAGAGGATGATGAATATGTCTACTAATGACCCACAAGTATGGGGGATCACAACGGTCTTCGAGGGTAGTATTTCACCCAAATTTATTGATTTGACACAAGGGGAGTGATGTCTACTACACAACCTTCTTCTTGTAGACGTTGTTGGGCCTCTAAGTGCAGAGGTTTGTAGGACAATAGCAAATTTTCCTCAAGTGGATGACCTAAGATTTATCAATCCGTAGGAGGCGTAGGATGAAGATGGTCTCTCTCAAGCAACCCTGCAACCAAAATAACAAAGAGTCTCTTGTGTCCCCAACACACCCAATACAATGATAAATTGTATATGTGCACTAGTTCGGTGAAGAGATGGTGATACAAGTGGTATATGGATGGTAGATAAAGGTTTTTGTAGTCTGAAAATATAAAAACAGCAAGGTAACTAATGATAAAAGTGAGCGTAAACGGTATTGCAATGCGTTGAAACAAGGCCTAGGGTTCATACTTTCACTAGTGCAAGTTCCCTCAACAATAATAACATAATTGGATCATATAACTATCCCTCGACATGCAACAAAGAGTAACTCCAAAGTCACTAATAGCGGAAAACAAACAAAGAGATTATGGTAGGGTACGAAACCACCTCAAAGTTATTCTTTCCAATCAATATGTTGGGCTATTCCTATAAGTGTCACAAACAGCCCTAGAGTTCGTACTAGAATAACACATTAAGACACAAATCAACCAAAACCCTAATATCACCTAGATACTCCGATGTCACCTAAAGTATCCGTGGGTATGATTATACAATATGCATCACACAATCTCAGATTCATCTATTCAACCAACACATAGAACCTCAAAGAGTGCCCCAAAGTTTCTACCGGAGAGTCAAGATGAAAATGTGTGCCAACCCCTATGCATAGATTCCCAAGGTCACGGAACCCGCAAGTTGGTCACCAAAACATACATCAAGTGGATCATAGAATACCCCATTGTCACCACAGGTATCCCACGCAAGACATACATCAAGTGTTCTCAAATCCTTAAAGACTCAATCCGATAAGATCACTTTAAAGGAAAAACTCAGTCCATTACAAGAGAGTAGATGGGGGAGAAACATCATAAGATCCAACTATAATAGCAAAGCTCGCGATACATCAAGATCGTATCACCTCAAGAACACGAGAGAGAGAGAGAGATCAAACACATAGCTACTGGTACATACCCTCAGCCCCGAGGGTGAACTACTCCCTCCTCATCATGGAGAGCGCCGGAATAATGAAGATGGCCACCGGTGAGGGTTCCCCCCTCCAGCAGGGTGCCGGAACGGGTCTAGATTGGTTTTCGGTGGCTACGGAGGCTTCTGGCAACGGAACTCCCGATCTATTGTGCTCCCCGAAGTCTTTAGGGTATATGGGTATATATGGGAGGAAGAGGTATGTCGGTGCACCTCCGGGCTGTCCACGAGGCAGGGGGCGCGCCCCCACCCTCGTGGGCAGCCCGGGACTCTCATGGTCCATCTCCGATACTCCGTGGGCTTCTTCTGGTCCAAAAATAAGTCCCGTGAAGTTTTAGGTCAATTGGACTCCATTTGATTTTCCTTTTCTGCGATACTCTAAAACAAGGAAAAAACAGAAACTGGCACTGGGCTCTGGGTTAATAGGTTAGTCCCAAAAATCATATAAAATAGCATATAAATGCATGTAAAACATTCAAGGTTGATAATATAATAGCATGGAACAATAAAAAATTATAGATACGTTGGAGACGTATCAGCATCCCCAAGCTTAATTCCTGCTCGTCCTCGAGTAGGTAAATGATAAAAACAGAACTTTTGATGTGGAATGCTACCTAACATATTTCTCTAAGTAATTCTTCTTTATTGTGGCAAGAATATTCAGATCCATAAGATTCAAGACAAAAGTTTAATATTGACATAGAAATAATAATACTTCAAGCATACTAACTAAGCAATTATGTCTCTTCAAAATAACATGGCCAAAGAAAGTTATCCCTACAAAATCATATAGTCTGGCTATGCTCCATCTTCACCACACAACGTATTCAAATCATGCACAACCCTGATGACAAGCCAAGCAATTGTTTCATACTTTTGATGTTCTCAAACTTTTTCAATCTTCACGCAATACATGAGCGTGAGCCATAGACATAGCACTATAGGTGGAATAGAATGGTGGTTGTGGAGAATACAAAAAGGAGAAGATAGTCTCACATAAACTAGGCATATCAACGGGCTATGGAGATGCCCATTAATAGATATCAATGTGAGTGAGTAGGGATTGCCATGCAACGGATGCACTAGAGCTATAAGTGTATGAAAGCTCAACAAAAGAAACTAGTGGGTGTGCATCCAACTTGCTTGCTCATGAAGACCTAGGGCATTTTGAGGAAGCCCATCATTGGAATATACAAGCCAAGTTCTATAATGTAAAATTCCCACTAGTATATGAAAGTGACAACATAGGAGACTCTCTATCATGAAGTTCATGGTGCTACTTTGAAGCACAAGTGTGGTAAAAGGATAGTAGCATTGCCCCTTCTCTCTTTTTCTCTCATTTTTTATTTATTTATTTTATTTTATTATTTGGGCCTTTTCTCTCTCTTTTTTTGGCCTCTTTTTTCTCTCTTTTTTTATTTTTCGTCTGGAGTCTCATCCCAACTTGTGGGGGAATCATAGTCTCCATCGTCCTTTCCTCATTGGGACAATGCTCTAATAATGATGATCATCACACTTTTATTTACTTACAACTCAAGAATTACAACTCGATACTTAGAACAAAATATGACTCTATATGAATGCCTCCGGCGGTGTACCGGGATATGCAATGAATCAAGAGTGACATGTATGGAAGAATTATGAATGGTGGCTTTGCCATAAATACGATGTCAACTACATGATCATGCAAAGCAATATGACAATGATGGAGCGTGTCATAATAAGCGGAATGGTGGAAAGTTGCATGGCAATATATCTCCGAATGGCTATGGAAACGCCATAATAGGTAGGTGTGGTAGCTGTTTTGAGGAAGGTATATCGTGGGTTTAAGGTACCGGCGAAAGTTGCGCGGTACTAGAGAGGCTAGCAATGGTGGAAGGGTGAGAGTGTGTATAATCCATGGACTCAACATTAGTCATAAAGAACTCACATACTTATTGCAAAAATCTATTAGTTATCAAAACAAAGTACTACATGCATGCTCCTAGGGGGATAGATTGGTAGGAAAAGACCATCGCTCGTCCCCGACCGTCACTCATAAGGAAGACAATCAATAAATAAATCATGCTCCGACTTCATCACATAACGGTTCACCATACGTGCATGCTACGGGAATCACAAACTTCAACACAAGTATTTCTCAAATTCACAACTACTCAACTAGCATGACTTTAATATTATCACCTCCATATCTCAAAACAATTATCATGCTTCAATCTTTTCTTAGTATTCAACACACTCAAAAGAAAGTTTCATAAATCTTGAATACCAAGCATATTATTATTAGGCAAATTACCATGCTATTAAGAGAATCTCAAATTAATTTAAGTGAAGCATGAGAGATCAATAGTTTCTTTAAAACATATCCACCACCGTGCTCTAAAAGATCTAACTGAAGCACATAGAGCAAAATTATCTAACTCAAAAGATATAAGTGAAGCACATAGAGCAAAATTATAACGCTTAAAAGATATAAGTGAAGCACATAGAGTATTCTATCAAATTTTAATTCATGTATGGCTCTCTCAAAAGGTGTGTACAGCAAGGATGATTGTGGCATACTAACAAACAAAGACACAAATAATACAAGACGCTCCAAGCAAAACACATTCATGTTGGTGAATAAAAATATAGCTCCAAGTAAATTACCGATGGAAGTGGACGAAAGAGGGGATGCCTTCCGGGGCATCCCCAAGCTTTGACTTTTTGGTGTCCTTGGATTATCTTGGGGGTGCCATGGGCATCCCCAAGCTTAGGCTCTTGCCACTCCTTGTTCCATGATCCATCAAAAAAATTCACCGAAAACTTGAAAACTTCACAACACAAAACTCAAAACAGAAAACTCGTGAGCTCCGTTAGCGAAAGAGAACAAGAGACCACTTCAAGGTACTGTAATGAACTCATTATTTATTTATATTGGTGTTAAACCTACTGTATTCCAACTTATATATGGATTATAAACTATTTTACTAGCCATAGATTCATCAAAATAAGCAAACAACACAAGAAAAACAGAATCTGTCAAAAACAGAATAGTCTGTAGTAATCTGTAGCTAGCGCAAGATCTGGAACCCCAAAAATTCTAAAATAAATTTCTGGACGTGAGGAATTTATCTATTAATCATCTGCAAAAATAATTAACTAAATAGCACTCTTCAAATAAAAATTACAGCAGTTCTCGTGAGCGCTAAAGTTTCTGTTTTTTACAGCAAGTTCAACAAGACTTTCCCCAAGTCTCCCCAACGGTTCTACTTGGCACAAACAATAATTAAACACAAAAAACACAACCAAAACATAGGCTAAATAATTTATTTATTACTAAACATGAGCAAAAGGCAAGGAATAAAAATAAAATTGGGTTGCCTCCCAACAAGCGCTATCGTTTAACGCCCCTAGCTAGGCATAAAAGCGAGAATAGATCTAGGTATTGCCATCTTTGGTAGGCAATCCATAAGTGGCTCTCATGATAGTTTCATATGGTAATTTTATTTTCTTTCTTGGAAAGTGTTCCATGACCTTTTTTAATGGAAATTGAAATTTAATATTCCCTTCCTTCATATCAATAATCGCACCAACCGTTCTAAGGAAAGGTCTACCAAGAATAATAGGGCAAGAAGGATTGCAATCTATATCAAGAACAATGAAATCTACGGGCACACAATTCCTATTTGCAACAATAAGAACATCATTAATTCTTCCCATAGGTTTCTTAATAGTGGAATCCGTAAGATGCAAGTTTAGAGAGCAATCATCAAAATTATGGAAATCTAGTAAATCACACAAAGTCTTAGGAATAGTAGAGACACTAGCACCCAAATCACACAAAGCATAAAACTCATGATCTTTAATTTTAATTTTAATAGTTGGTTCCCACTCATCATAGAGTTTTCTAGGGATAGAAACTTTCAACTCAAGTTTTTCTTCATAAGATTGCATCAAGGCATCAACAATATGTTCAGTGAAGGCTTTATTTCGACTATGAGCATGTGGTGAATTTAGCACGGATTGCAACAAGGAAATACAATCAATCAAAGAGCAATTTTCATAATTAAATTCCTTGAAATCCAATATAGTGGGTTTAGCAACATCTAGATTTTTATTTCTTTCTATCCCACTTTCATCAATTTCATCATTAAGATCTAAACACTCCGAATTTTTAAAATGCCTTCTAGGTAAAGGAAGATCATATTCAGTTTCATCAAGATTCATATTGCAAAATAAAGATTTAATTGGAGACACATCAATAACTTTTAGATCTTCATCTTGATTTTCATAGGAATTGGAAGAACACGCTTTAATAAAGGCATCTTTGGAAGCACGCATCCTAGCGGTTCTTTCCTTACACTCATCAATTGAAATTCTCATGGCTTTTAGAGACTCATTAATATCATGCTTAGGTGGAATAGATCTAAGTTTCAAAGCATCAACATCAAGAGCAATTCTATCAACGTTCCTAGCCAAATCATCAATCTTAAGCAATTTTTCTTCAATCATAGCATTAAAATTCTTTTGCGAAGAAATAAATTCTTTAATATTAGATTCAAAATCAGAGGGAATCTTGTTATAGTTTCCATAAGATTTGTTGTAGGAATTCCCATAATTATTAGAAGGATTACTAGGATATGGCCTAGGATTAAAATTCCCTCTATAAGCATTGTTACCAAAATTATTCCTACCAACAAAATTCACATCCATAGATTCATTATTATTCTAAATCAAAGTAGACAAAGGCATATCATTAGGATCAGAAGAAACACTCTTAGTAGCAAATAATTTCATAAGTTCATCCATCTTTCCACTCAACACATTAATTTCTTCTATCGCATGCACTTTTTTGTTAGAAGTTCTTTTAGTGTGCCATTGAGAATAATTAACCATAATATTATCTAGGAGTTTAGTAGCATCTCCTAAAGTGATTTCCATAAAAGTGCCTCCCGCGGCCGAATCTAAAAGATTTCTAGAAGCAAAATTCAATCCAGCATAAAAAATTTGTATAATCATCCACAAATTCAAACCATGAGTAGGGCAATTACGTATCATTAATTTCATTCTCTCCCAAGCTTGTGCAACATGTTCATGATCAAGTTGTTTAAAGTTCATTATATCGTTTCTAAGAGAGATGATCTTAGCGGGAGGAAAATACTTAGAGATAAAAGCATCTTTGCATTTGTTCCATGAATCAATACTATTCTTTGGCAAAGACGAAAACCAAGCTTTAGCACGATCTCTAAGCGAAAAAGGAAATAGCTTCAATTTAATGACATCATTATTGACATCTTTTTTCTTTTGCATATCACATAAATCAACGAAGCTATTCAGATGAGTAGCGGCATCTTCACTAGGAAGACCGGCGAATTGATCTTTCATAACAAGATTCAACAAAGCAGTATTAATTTCACAAGATTCAGCATCGGTAAGAGGAGCAATCGGAGTGCTAAGGAAATCATTATTATTGGTATTGGTGAAGTCACACAATTTAGTAGTATCTTGAGCCATCGCGACAAGCAAGCAATCTAACACACAAGCAAAAAGCAAACGGGCAAAAAGAGGCAAATAGAGAGGGAGGATAGGGAGAATAAAACGACAAGGGTGAATTGGGGGGAGAGGAAAACGAGAGGCAAATGGCAAATAATGTAATGCGAGAGATAGGGATTGTGATGGGTACTTGGTATATTGACTTTTTGCGTAGACTTCCCGGCAACGGCGCCAGAAATCCTTCTTGCTACGTCTTGAGCTTGCGTTGGTTTTCCCCGAAGAGGAAGGGATGATGCAGTAGAGTAGGGTAAGTATTTCCCTCAGTTTTTGAGAACCAAGGTATCAATCCAGTAGGAGCCCACGCTCAAGTCCCTCGTACCTGCACAAAGCGATAGCTACTCGCAACCAACGCGATTAGGGGTTGTCAAGCCCTTCATGGTCACTTACAAGAGTGAGATCTGATAGATAGAATATTGTTGGTATTTTTGATATAAAGATGCAAAGTAAAAAGTAAAAGCAAAGTAAATAGCAAAACAATATAAAAGTGATGGAGATTGATATGATGAGAATAGACCCGGGGGCCATAGGTTTCACTAGTGGCTTCTCTCAAGAGCATAAGTATTATATGGTGGGTGAACAAATTACTGTTGAGCAATTGATAGAATTGAGCATAATTATGAGAATATCTAGGCATGATCATGTATATAGGCATCACGTCCGTGACAAGTAGATCAAAATGATTCTGCATCTACTACTATTACTCCACTCATCGACCGCTATCCAGCATGCATCTAGAGTATTAAGTTAAAAACAGAGTAACGCTTTAAGCAAGATGACATGATGTAGAGAGATAAATTCATGCAATATGAAATAAACCCCATCTTTTTATCCTCGATGGCAACGATACAATACGTGCCTTTCTGCCCCTTCTGTCACTGGGTAAGGACACCGTAAGATCGAACCCAAAGCTAAGCACTTCTCCCATGGCAAGAACTACCAATCTAGTTGGCCAAACCAAACGGATAATTCGAAGAGACTTGCAAAGATAACCAATCATGCATAAAAGAATCCAGAGAAGATTCAAATATTATTCATAGATAGACTTGATCATAAACCCACAATTCATCGGTCTCAACAAACACACCGCAAAAAGAAGATTACATCGAATAGATCTCCACAAGAGAGGGGGAGAACTTTGTATTGAGATTCAAAGATAGAGAAGAATCCATCTAGCTACTAACTATGGACCCGAAGGTCTGAGGTAAACTACTCACACTTCATCGGAGAGGCTATGATGATGTAGAAGCCCTCCGTGATGACGGCCCTCTTCCGGCGGAGCTCCGGAACAGGCCCCAAGATGGGATCTCGTGGATACAGAAAGTTGCGGCGGTGGAATTAGGTTTTTGGCTCCTCTTCTGATCGTTTGGGGGTACGTGTGTATATATAGGAGGAAGGAGTACGTCGGTGGAGCACCGAGGGGCCCACGAGGCAGGGGGGCGCGCCCTAGGGGGGCACCCTCGTGACCACCTCTTTGATCCCTTGCAATAGGGTCCAAGTCTCCTAGATCACGTTCGGTGAGAAAATCACGTTCCCGAAGATTTTATTCCGTTTGGACTCCGTTTGATATTCCGTTTATCCCAAACACTGAAATAGGCAAAAAACGACAATTCTGGGCTGGGCCTCCGGTTAATAGGTTAGTCCCAAAAATAATATAAAAGTGGAAAATAAAGCCCAATATAGTCCAAAACAGTAGATAATATAGCATGGAGCAATCAAAAATTATAGATACGTTGGAGACGTATCAATTGGCTGCAAACCAAGCAGGTAAATGAACACGTCACAGTAACAAGCAGTTCAAAGGAAGGAGGAGTAAGGACTTACAACAGCGACTTGAACTGCTGTGCTCATGCCCTTCATCTTGCTGGTGTGGCAATCCTTGAAGATTTGCACTGCATTCGGTTCAGGTTCTTTCTGGTCCGCATGGGTTTTCCTCTGTATTTGAAATAAGTCAATATAGATACGATAATATGGCACAGAAAAAAGAAGGAACTAGAGCTATTTACAAGAGCCTCACAGTGTGCAATATAGCTACGAGATCCTGTTGTCTATTGGAGTTTCACTTTAGAACGGTTAGTCTTGTTCTTCAAACAGTTAGCCTAGAAGAAGATACACTTGTAAGGCACATATGTAAATACAAGTTCAATATGTGATCTTATCAAATACATATACCCTACCTGATACTTTGGATTAGACCAGTGTTTAACAAGGGTTGTCAGTCTTCATCTGTAATATATTCCACTGGAGATGTTTGGGCGATTTCATTGTTAGCCTTGCCTTCAAAGTGAGTTTTTCTAAGGTGATGTCGATATTGTCGTAGAGCAGACTGAAAAACATGAGTGCATGCTTGTTTAGTTGCATCATCTTTCGGATCCAACTTGAACCTCATATGTTAAAAAAGAATGTGAGTCTTATTAGGAGGAAGCTAGAAATTATGGGATAGAGCAAGACAATATTACAAATTGCGATGAATAACATTACTTACGGATAAATGGTCAAGGAAGGTGTTAAACTGGGTATCGTCTTTCTCATTCCTGTACTAGATCCACGTTGGGAGGATACGTGCATGACACCTAACGGCAACGGCTGCCTCTGATACTAACTTGGCTAACTCTGTAGCATCACGTGGTCTTTTTAAACCTGCCTCAAAATGGATCTTCATTCTTCCTCCTTTAGATTTTGTTAATCTGTCAAGCATTTATCCCTGATGTCTGTTTTCACTTGCGCCATGGTGCTAGTTCAACAACGAATATGGAAAGTGTTAGTGCACATCAAACTGTGAGAGTACATATAAAGGAGCATGCAACTACAACTTGACTCGGTCAGGTACTGTCTTGGTGTTGATGCTCATGAGGTTCATCTGATCTTGCCAAGTCCTGTTGTGTCAGCAGTGCTTTGGAAGTAGTGTTAGGTGTGAAGGCAGTGATACGTCTCCAACGTATCTATAATTTTTGATTGTTCCATGCTATTATATTATCTGTTTGGATGTTTTATATGCATTAATATGCTATTTTATATGATTTTTGGGACTAACCTATTAACCTAGAGCCCAGTGCCAGTTTTTGTTTTTTTTTACTTGTTTTAGAGTTTCGCAGAAAAGGAATGCCAAACGGAGTCCAAACGGAATAAAACTTTTGCCATGATTTTTCTTGGACGAGAAGACACCTAGGAGACTTGGAGTACAAGTCAGAGAAGTCTCGAGGAGGCCACAAGGGTGGAAAGCGCGCCCAGGGGGTGGGGCACGCCCCCCAACCTTGTGGGCCCCTTGTAGCTCCCCTGGCCTAATTCTTCCACCTATATATACTCTTATACCCCAAAACATCCAGGGGAGCGACGAAACCACTTTTCCACCGCCGCAACCATCTGTACCTATGAGATCCCATCTTGGGGCCTTTTCCGGCATCCTGCCGGAGGGGGAATTGATCACGGAGGGCTTCTACATCAACACCATTGCCTCTCCGATGAAGCATGAGTAGTTTACTTCAGACCTACGGGTCCATAGCTAGTAGCTAGATGGCTTCTTCTCTCTCTTTCATTCTCAATACAAAGTTCTCCTCGATGTTCTTGGAGATCTATTCGATGTAATACTCTTTTGCGGTGTGTTTGCCGAGATCCGATGAATTGTGGATTTATGATCAGCTTATCTATGAATATTACTTGAATCTCCTCGGAATTATTATATGCATGATTTGATATCTTTGCAAGTCTCTTCGAACTATCGATTTGGTTTGGCGAACTAGATTGGTTTTTCTTGCAATGGGAGAAGTGCTTAGCTTTGGGTTCAATCTTGCGATGTCCTTTCCCAGTGACAGTAGGGGCAGCAAGGCACGTATTATATTATTGCCATCAAGGATAACAAGATGGGGTTTTCATCATATTGCTTGAGTTAATCCTGCTACATCATGTCATCTTACTTAATGCGTTACTCTGTTCTTATGAACTTAATACTCTAGATGCAGGCAGGAGTCGGTTGATGTGTGGAGTAATAGTAGTAGATGCAGAATCGTTTCGGTCTACTTGACACGGACGTGATGCCTATATTCATGATCACTGCCTTAGATATCGTCATAACTTTGCGCTTTTCTATCAATTGCTCGGTAGTAATTTGTGCACCCACCGTAATATTTTCTATCTTGAGAGAAGCCTCTAGTGAAACCTATGGCCGCCGGGTCTATTTTACATCATATTAGTGAAGGAAATATGCGCTAGAGGCAATAATAAAGTTGTTATTTATATTTCCTTATATCATGATAAATGTTTATTATTCATGCTAGAATTGTATTAACCGGAAACTTAGTACATGTGTGAATACATAGACAAACAGAGTGTCCCTAGTATGCCTCTACTTGACTAGCTCGTTAATCAAAGATGGTTAAGTTTCCGACCATAGACATGTGTTGTCATTCGATGAACGGGATCACATCATTAGAGAATGATGTGATGGACAAGACCCATCCGTTAGCTTAGCATTATGATTGTTTAGTTTTATTGCTATTGCTTTCTTCATGACTTATACATATTCCTCTGACTATGAGATTATGCAACTCCCAAATACCGGAGGAACACTTTGTGTGCTATCAAACGTCACAACGTAACTAGGTGATTATAAAGATGCTCTACAGGTGTCTCCGATGGTGTTTGTTGAGTTGGCATAGATCGAGATTAGGATTTGTCACTCCGAGTATCGGAGAGGTATCTCTGGGCCCTCTCGGTAATGCACATCACTATAAGCCTTGCAAGCAATGTGACTAATGAGTTAGTTGCGATATGATGCATTACGGAACGAGTAAAGAGACTTGCTGGTAACGGGATTGAACTAGGTATGCTGATACCGACGATCGATTCTCGGGCAAGTAACATACCGATGATAAAGGGAATAACGTATGTTGTTATGCGGTTTGACCGATAAAGATCTTCGTAGAATATGTAGGAGCCAGTATGAGCATCCAGGTTCCGCTATTGGTTATTGACCAGAGTTGTGTCTCGGTCATGTCTACATAGTTGTCGAACCCATAGTGTCGTGGAATTGTCACGGCAGATGTCCTAGTGTGAGGACTTAGTCATGAGGCCAATGCATCTATGCGATAGCTTGAAGGGGTTGGTCGGAATCGAGAGACGCGAGGCGGATCAACACACAAGACAAAGATTTAGACAGCTTCGGGCCCCGGGAAACATCATCCGGTAATAGCCCTACATGCTGTTTGTTGCTAGGTCTCATTATGCTCATGAGAGAGTCGCCAGTAAGTCGGCTCTCCTCTAGTTGTGTCTAGCCCTAGAGATTATTGCTTCTTGCTTGTCCCTCTTTGGGGAGCCCTGCCCCTCCTTATATAAGTTGAAGAGGCGGCTTACATGTAGAGTCCTAGTAGGATTAGAACTAACTTATTCTCTATTACAAGTCGGATACAAGTACGGGTCTTGCTTCCTCGTAAAGGAAATATTCCTCATGCCTTCCATCTTAAGCCAACCCACAATAACATGAGCCGGCCTACTGGGCCTTGGGCCCTTGTCATCCGTCTGACCCACCGTCGAGGCCATCATTAAGTCGCCAGGCTCGTGAGTCGCCAATCCTCCGGCGGGTTACGACGAAGCACCAAGTCTGGCCGGGTCATACTCTCGGTTGGGTCATACCGCGGGGTATATCCCCGACATTAGCCCCCAGTTTAATTTGGAGGTATCCATGTTAATCTGATCATGCAAAATAAACACCAGAACAACTTTGACAGGTTGTGCTCTGGGTTAAAAATTCTTGTAAACCGGCACCTGATCATCTTTAAGTCCTTGTCACTTCCTTCTTGATACATGCCCATGAACTCATAGCAAATCTTCTTAGCAGATATGTTTCAACTTTATCAATGCAAAAAATCCAGAAACTTCTTTTGAAAAATCTGGATCAAACAAGCCAGTTTCAGAATTACTTTGCTGACATTGGTCTCTTGTAGAGAAATATTGTAAGAAATAACCCACTTGAGTTGGCTTCCAAAGCACCGGCTTAAAAAATATTGTTTTTGAAATACTTATCTGACTTTCAGCCGACTTGAAGATGTAAAACTTGTCGGTTTATAATTACCAAAATTGCCGGGTTATAAAACAGACGATGCCGGGTCATAATTGTTGTTGACACTGGGTCATGTAATTGATCTTCCTGATTTGCTCAAAACTGATAATTTGAAGACGTTCCTCCTTTATATGCATAATACATGTAGCCCCCAAGTCTTAAGAGGAGAACATAGTGATAGCTTAAGACTTGCTCCAATATAATTGTTGCAACCTTGAAGAAATCCGGGTTGTTCATCTCAATCATTAGTCATAATCTGAATATTCCCCATATGTAGCCCCCAAGTGCCAGGTCATTACGCAATAATGAGTAGGGACTTTGTAAATATGATCATGTAGACTTGAGCAGCAACGTGTAGCCCCCAAGGGCCAGCTCAGTAAGATAATATTGAGTTGGGACTTTATATATACTTCTTTGAAAAGAACATCATATGATATAATCCTCACCATGGGGCTCGAACCCACGTCCATAAGGTTAAGAGATTTGTATTCTACCAACTGAGTAGTGGACCTTTCAACATAATGGATTTAAGACTTGTGTACCTTGAATTGTTGACAGGAGCAATTGGTAGCCCCCAAGGGCCGGCTCATTACAATGTGATGAGTCGGGTCTTCAATAAGGTGAGCAAAAATGACTTTGCATTAGCCCCCAAGTGTCATGGTGCTTGCTTGCAGCGACATGAGACTTGCATATTTGATGTAATCTCAACTTGAATAATGTAGCCCCCAAGTGCCGGGTCGTAAGCCTAGCTTAACCCCTTTGGAACGGTTTACTGATCGTATTCGAACCAGAAACCTCAATTTTTATTTGGTTTAAGTTTTTTGCAAACAATCTTTGGTTTTGTCTTGAGACTTTTTTGTTCAGATCTAAGTATAAGTGTGGTTTCGTTTAAACCCGGCTTGGCTTTGGACGATAAGTCGCCAGCATGTGACAAACATCATATATTTGGAAGTATTGGCTTCTAAGGATTGGGTTATCACCCTTAATGCACAGGTCATGTAAATCGGTAGTACAAATTCAATATCACATTGGTTATATGTGGGATATTATGACCCGCCCTGCGGTAAACGGCCAAGGGATATTGTGATTTACTTGTGTGCAGGATAAAGACTACATTTGGGTGGTTACCCGCCCTGGCTTTTGATGTTAAGTCGCCAGGGCATATGTTGTTTAAACTCTATGCAGGATTTGCAGAGCTATGACTTACATAAATGATTAAGTTCCAGCCCGTTGTCAAAGATTGAAATTGGTGTCTCAAAAGGGTTACCGATTCTTGATTTTCTCAAAGACTATAAGCCTCCGGGCTATAAAAATTCCGGTTTACAATGGAGGCGTATTAAATCATCATCGGCCAAGCGCCGCCAGGTATTTAAAACTCCGGATTTACTTGTCAACAGATAAGGTATTTGAATTTTTAAATAGCCAAACTTGGCTGGATTTTTATTATGATATTGAATGATTGAGGTTTTCAAACCGAGTTATTCAAATCTTTAATAGTCCCGAGTCGCTGCAGGCTTACACCGACATTGATGCTTTCATTGAGAGTTCCTCTGTGTCGTCGCCATCAGGAAGGATGCCTCGCCCCGTCTTTAAAGACGACACCGTTGCTAAGGGAGCTTTGGCTGTCGGCCAAACCCTCCGGCTAGGTGGTTTTCTTATGACCGCCTGTTTGGCTTCTGTGCCGACGATGACCTCTCGAGCCATCGAAAACAATCTTCATGTCAACTCGGAACTTGCCGAGTAGTTAGATCCAATGGAGCTTTCCTCCATAAACGAGCTCTTGGATCGCTTCGCCGCCCTGGGAGTCGCTACAGATTACGACCAGATCGGGCCTAAAAGTGATCTGAGAGAGATTAACTCTCCCCAAGTCACCCATCACATTGCTGTGGTAGAGGGACAGTGCGGCGACCCTTCATCTATCTTAAGGACTCGCTACATCCGGATTCCCGATCCCTCCAAGCCGGATACTCGCGGAGGGGAGGATATCACTCAAGACCTGAACTTAGAGTCAGGCGACGGGCTGGATTCATTAGACAACATCCAGGAATCCAAATATTCGAGTTCGGAAATTCCTCAGCCCCTGAGCCTTAGATGGGGTGAGGCTTCGGATTTAATTCCACCCACCCACCCCAACATAAGCGATCTATCCAAAATCAGGCAAGAACCCGATGAAACAGTACATCATTACTGGGCCAGATTCTTCTTAGTTAAGAACAAGCTAAGGGACTGCCGCGAGGAAGACGCAATCTCAATCTTCTGCGATAATTGCACGGACAAGGGAATACTCAACGCCATAAGTCGCCGTGATATTACACGCTTCGTTGACTTGGCGTCCATTGTACGAAAGTACTGTGCAATGGAAAGTGCCTGGAAAACCGAAATAAAATTTTGGGACAGTCCAACCCTGAATACAAACCCAGTCCAAAATAAAAGGGTGCATCATCACTAGTCACCCGGGTCAAGCACTAAAAAGCAAAAACCCTCTACAGGGCATGGAACCGTACTGGAAGGATGGCTTAATGGACCCTGTAAAATTCATAGTACAGAGGACGCCACACCAACTCACAGCCTCAGAGCATGTTGGATACTCCGGTAGGTGGCCAAAATTGGCGAAAATCTCCTAATTCCGGAGGCCACAGAAAGCCACCCCAGAGACTCCAATACGGTATTAACAGTCTTCGAGACTTTCGCATCAAATAATATGCGAAAAAGGACACTCCGCAGCCTTGCCGAAGTCTACCAAGTAGCAACAATAAGCTCATGGAGTGACACGGCTATTACCTTTAACGCCAGTGATGAACCTAAATTCCGAACAGCCCGAGCACCAGCCGCATTGGTCCTCAGTCCAATAGTGGATGACTTTCGTCTTACCAAGGTACTCATGGACGGCGGCAGCGGATTGAACCTCATTTATGAGGAGACCCTTCAAAAAATGGAAATAGACTAGAACCGCATTGAGCGAAGCAGCACAACCTTTAGAGGAATAATCCCCAGTCGGGAAGCGCGCTGTACAGGAAAAATCACACTAGATGTGGTGTTCGGCACGCGGATAATTACAGGTCTGAAGAGGTCACGTTCCAGGTGGCTCTGTTCAGCAGCGGTTATCACGCTCTGCTAGGGCGGGAAGCGTTCACAATCTTTCAAGCAATACCCCATTACGGGTACATGAAGCTCAAGATGCTCGGGCCTAACGGGATCATCACTCTCGCTAGTGATCCGGACATAGCACTCCGCGCCGAAAACAAGACAGCCGCACTGGCCCTCGAGGCACTATCCGAAGCCCTAGCGGCTGAGGAGCTGACTGCGCTGCGCTCTACGGTGAATAGGGACGATGTGGTACACGACAAAAGATCCCAGTCCACCTCCTTTAAACCGGTGGACAAAATAGTCAAATTCCAAGTCCATCCAACGGACCCCAATAAAACAGCTTCCATCGGGGCACAGTTAAACCCTGATGCCGACACCGCATTGCGAGAGTTCCTACGAGAGAACTGGGACATTTTCGCCTGGCACCCTTCAGACATGCCAGGAATCCCACGCAGGCTGGCCGAGCACAGCTTAAATATCCAAACAGGATTCAAACCTGTTAAACAGGCTCTTCGGCGTTTTTCCGAACCTAAGAGATAGGCCATGGGAGAGGAGCTAGCAAAGCTATTGGAGGCCGGATTCATCAGAGATATAAAACATCTGGACTGGCTAGCAAACCTGGTGATGGTACCAAAGAAGGACAAATCCTGGCGCCTGTGTGTCGATTTTAAAGACCTTAACAAGGCTTGCCCAAAGGATCCCTTCCCCTTCCCCCCGCATCGATCAAATTATCGACGCTACCGCAGGACACGATTTGTTGTGTTTCCTCGACGCATATTCTGGCTACCATCAAATCAATATGGCAGAACCAGACCAAGCCGCAATGACATTTATCACACCATACGGGCCATTCTGCTTCAACACGATGCCCCTCAGGCTCAAAAACGCCGGCGCAACATATCAGCGCATGATTCAGACATGTCTGGCAAGCCAGATCGGCAAAACAGTGGAGGCATATGTAGATGATGTGGTCGTCAAAACAAGACATGTTGAATCTCTAGTAGACGACTTGAGGCTCACATTTGATAACCTCCGAACATACGACATCAAGCTCAACCCGGAAAAATGCGTTTTCGGCGTTCCAGCCGGAAAGCTCTTGGGCTTCATTGTATCCGATAGAGGAATTGAAGCAAATCCAGCCAAGATCCGAGCTCTGTCACAACTGGATATCCCAAAGGACCTCAAACAAATACAAAAGTTAACCGGATGTGTGGCGGCTCTAAGCCGCTTTATCTCCCACTTGGGAGAAAAGGCCCTACCCCTTTACCGCCTCCTTCGGCGCACCGAACACTTCAAATGGACGGATGCAGCCACGGCCGAACTCAACGAAATAAAAGCCATACTGGAAACAAACCCAGTCCTGGCCGTGCCAAACATCGGCGAACCAATGCTATTATACATTGCAGCAACACATCAGGTTGTAAGCGCAGTGCTCGTCATCGAACGAGAAGCGGACGGTCACAAATTCCCCCTTCAAAAGCCGGTCTATTATGTGTCCACTGTCCTCACTCCCTGCAAATCACGGTACCCGCATTATCAAAAGATTGCGTACGCGGTATTCATGGCATCCTGGAAGCTACGACACTACTTTCAAGAGTGTTCAATAATAGTAGCCTCGGAAGTACCACTTAACGATATTATAAACAACCTGATGCAACGGGCCGGATTGCAAATGGGCCATTGAGCTCCTCCCGTTGGACATAACTTATAAGCCACGACGAGCCATCAAGTCGCAAGTCTTGGACGACTTCGTCGCAGAATGGACGGAGGCCGAACTCCCTAAAGAGTACGGCACATATTCAAATTGGATCATGCATTTCGACGGCTCCAAGATGTTGGCTGGACTGGGGGATGGCATCGTTTTGACGTCCCCCACAGGAGACACAGTTCAATACGTACTACAGATTATGTACACGGACTCCAACAACGCAGCCGAATATGAGGCCCTTTTACATGGTCTCCGGATGGCAGTATCCATGGGCATCCAACGCCTAGAGGTGCGCGGGGACTCGAACCTCGCAATATCCCAAATAAATGGAGACTCCGATGCCAAGGATCCAAAAATGGCAGCTTACCGCAATGCCGTCCTAAAAATGTCAGCTCGGTTCGAGGGGCTTGAATTTCACCATATAGCCCGGGAAAATAATCAGGCGGCAGATGTCCTGGCACGCATCGGTGCAAAACGCGATGTAGTCCCTCCCAACATCTTCTTGGAAAGGCTGTTCAAGCCATCCGTAGTATGGGAAGGGGAGCCGAACAATAACAGCCCGGACCCAACCGCACTGCCCGACACCGAACATTCTGACACAATCGGAGGCTCTGCCAATGAAATAACACCTTCAGCCCACGTAATAATGGCCGTTATCGCCCTGTGGATAGAACCATTCCTCGCCTACCTTACTAGGCAGGAACTCCCCGAGGACCAAAATGAGGCACGCTGCATAGTGCGGCGATCCAAAGCCTACAGAGTCCACGAAGCACTACCGGAGTCCTTCAAAGGTGCATCTCCGAAGAGGAGGGGCAGAACCTCCTGGCTGAAATTCATGCCGGACTTGGCGGTCATCACGCTGCAGCCCGGTCCCTTGTAAGCAAGGCCTTCCGTACAGGCTTTTATTGGCCGACGGCCTGGGCAGACGCTCAGGACTTAGTCCAACGATGCACCGGTTGCCAGCTCTTTGCAAACCAAAGCCATATGCCACACATCGCCCTCCAAACTATCCCCATTACTTGGCCCTTCGCGGTCTGGGGGCTTGACATGGTTGGACCCCTTAAAGGCAGAACCCACAAGCAAAAATACTTACTGGTCATGGTGGATAAATTCACCAAATGGATAGAAGCCAAGCCTGTTAAGACGGCCGAATCCAGACCGGTGATAGACTTTATATCCGGGGTTGTACACTGTTACAGCGTCCCCCACAGCATCATCACTGATAACGGCACGAACTTCACGGTCGACGAGGTAAAACTCTGGTGCAAAAACATGGGCATCAAGCTCGATTATGCTTCCGTCTATCACCCACAAACTAACGGCCAGGTCGAACGTGCAAATGGTCTTATCATGAGCGGCATCAAACCCAGATTAGTGCGGTCCCTCAAGGAATCTAACACGCACTGGGTAGAGGAGCTCGACTCCGTACTCTGGGGGCTGCGGACCACGCCGAATTGCACCACCGGATACACACCATTCTTTATGGTGTACGGCGCAGAGGCAGTTTTGCCTTGCGACATAATTCATGACTCACCTCGAGTGCGCATGTATGAAGAAAGAGAAGCCGAGCTCGATCGGCAGGACAGCTTGGACGCATTGGAGGAGGAGCGTGACGTGGCAAAAGCCTGTTCCGCATTCTATCAACAGCAGGCTCGAAGATACCAAAGCAGAGAAGTACGGGCCAAAAATTACAACGTTGGCGAATTAGTTCTACGACTACCGGATAAGAAAAAGGACAAACTCAAGCCCAAGTGGGAAGGTCCCTTCATAATTGACCAAGTCCTGACTGGTGGAGCGTACTGCCTGCGGGATGCATCGGATAACCGACTCGAGCCAAACCCATGGAACGCAGCTCGTCTCCGAAGATTCTATGCCTAGCGTCGGACTCTGTGTTCGTCTCCTTCCTCTGTCCATTTTTTATATTTTCTGTCTTACATTTCTCTTCTCTCTCTCTCTCTCTCTCTCTCTCTCTCTCTCTCTCTCTTTCTCTCTCTCTTATAGCCTCTAAAGGCTCATAAAGTGACGCGCTATCCACGCTCATTAAACCTGGGGGCTTCTTTAAACAGAAGCTTATTCATGTGGGCTTCATGCCCAACACATGTGTCACACTTCCGCATGTACCTTTTATTCACCATTATATGCATCGATATGACTTAAGTTTTGGCCAAGCTGGGTTGCCTGGCTCCTGTGCTTACCCCTACGTTCCCAATTGTTCGGCTAGGTGGTAAAGGGAACACCTCTGCGATTGTTACTGTCGGGTCAACCGGACGTGTACCTCAGACTAGGTGAAGCCGAAAGCTAGCGTTCTTAAGGGAATATTCGGTCGGTGAACTAAAGATGATCTTTTTTTATTTTTATCTATACGCCCCCAGATGTTTTTCCTGCGTTTCTTTTCGCAGCATGGACATGCACCTTAGGGCATGCCTCCCAGGGAAAGGAACCCCTAACGGAACTATTCTCCATGGAAGATGTTTCTTACTAACCATGTAATATAACATACCTAGTCGGGCACTTGTCTGTTCACGCCCTAATGACCCCTACGCCTGATCTCCATGCATTCCCCGGTTCCTATATAACCGCATGGGAATTCGGACACACTCCGGACCGTCAGGTCCCGAGGCTGAAGCGAAAAGGCCGGCCATGACAAATGATCTACAATCCGGCTAGAAGGCATTATAAATGTCAATTAAATTACATAGTCATTTTGACTGGTTGTATTCCTCTTCAATACCATCTAACAGGCTGTCTAATCTACAGTCCTGCTGGGAATACTTTGCGGCCAACTCTACTTGGCCGTATACTAAGCTTACATGGATCTCCTTCCCATCGGGCCCTACAGGACCGACCTCGGCCATGTGGTTGGGGTCAGCCTTTGCGTACCGCGTCTTCACCATGGCCCAGGCCTCCCATGTTTGAACCGTGCATCATGGCAGCAAGTTCTCTTTGGCAACCTTTAATTTTTTCGGGAACTTGAATATTGTGAGAGATTAATTCTTTTTTAACCGGAACTTTAAACCGGATTTGAAAGCTTCAAAAACTTTGTGGGATACGGATTGTCCTTGAGCCGGATGTTTGAACCGGATTTGAGAGATTAAAAGTTTTGTAAGAGATAAATTTACCTGGAGCCGGATGTTTGAACCGGATTTGAGAGCTTAAAAGCTTTGCGGGAGAGAGATGTCTCTTGAACCGGATTTTAAACCGGAATCTTTATTTTGAACCGACAATTTTCTGACGGCCTTTAAATTTTTATCAATATGGCGGTGTCTTCTGGAACCGGGTTATCATTCCCTCCAATGACCCGGAATTCCCAAGTCATGTCATTGTAGCCCCCGAGTCTTAAGACTACTCGAGGGGTTGGCTTGAGACTCCCCATATTTGACCGTGATATAAACCGATATGAGTCATTCAACATCTCAGTGATATATTGTCCTGTACTGGAGAACTTGCAAGCCAGAGTAATTGCTCTTGTAAAGAAAGCAATATATAATATAAAATATACTGGATGGATTTCACCTGATGCGCCAGGTCAGTAATTATCACCGCGGAGTTGACGATCACCATGGTGAAGCTGAAATCAATCATGGCTGAGTCAGCCGTGGGAGCAGACAGATGAGTCAGCCGCAGTGTTGTAAGCCGGTGTGGACGCGTGAACCGGCCGCGAGAGCGGACGAGCGAGTCGTCCGTGGCGTTGTAAGGTGGCGCGGACGGGCAAGTCGGTCGACGTGTTGATGCAAAATGGACCACAACACACATGTCCGTGAAGCTGTGCGGCACAGCCGAATGTGCATCCGCGGTATAATGGCATAAACAACTGTCCTGTGTAACAATGTTACAGGGCAGAGTAATTGTTCTTTGACAAAAAACAATAAGTGTTTCATAAGATAAGTTCAGATAGATATCACCTGATGTTTGTGAATGACACATGATCTGTATGCCGCGTCAGAGTCGGCTCAATATAATCTCGACCGTTCAGGCAGACCGGTGACTCCCGGCGGCTCAACACAGCAGAGGCGGCTCAACGCGGCCTCAGCGGCTTAATAAACGCTAGTCCAAAAGTGATGTTAGCACGCGCGTTATGAGGCACTTTTGTAATGAATAATGGTCCTGCGAAAAAAACATCACATACCAACGTAATTGTTCTCAAACGATTTAACATGCTGATAAAATATAGAAGAAAGATATCACCTGATATTTTTTGTTGGACGGATGAGTTGGTCGCGGTGTTGTAAGCCGGTGCGGACGGGTGAGTCAGCAGCGGTGTTGGAAAAACATCACGGACACGGGTGAACCGGCCGCGGGCACGGAAGATGAGTCAGTCCCGTGTGTTGATGA
>NC_041388.1:271055976-271072751 GCF_002162155.2 Triticum dicoccoides
TTGGTCACGTATCCGTCAAGTACATCCACGACGCGGAGCCGTGGATGACGGCGAGGCCTAGGAAGGGACGACGCGGAGCCGGGGAAGACGCGACAGTGGATGCCCACGCATAGAGGAGTATGAGGGTTCACTGGTTCGCTACGGTGTGAGGCTGCCATCGCCGCAGAATAACAGGGGGTGTGGGTGAGTAGAGGGATGGCCTGGCCAGCGGTGGGAGTAGTAGGGGGTGGTGAGGCCTCCGCCGCATCGTAGCCGGTCACGGGAGGTAGGAGCACGAGGCATGACCGACACTGGTTTGGGCGGCTGGAGCAAGAAGACCGGAGGTTGAAGAAGCACTATGGCCGTTGGATGGACATCATGCGGTCACTGGAGCTAGAATCGTGCATATTGACTAGGTTGACAAAGCCCTCCGTCCCCGTCAACTTAGTAGGCCCACAAGTCAGCCTGCCACTATACTGGGTCCCAGCTAGCAGGGGGGGTATTCATTTTTTTGTGCGTAATAAGGAGGCACTTTCTTGCGTGCGAAGATATAGCTGGTGGGTCCAAGCTGTCAGTGGCGGTAACATTTTTTTGTGAAATACAGAGGCCATTTTGGTGGGTCCCAGATGTTAGGTGGAGGAATCATTATTTTGCGCGTAATAAGGAGGCATTTCCTTGCGTGCGGCCGTGGACCCATCTGTCAGCCTCTCCACGTACAGTCCACTTCAGATGCATGTCAGTCGTTGACCACATTGACCAGGCCGCGTCGAGAGCACCAGGGTGGTGGACGACGACGAGGCCTAGGAAGGGAATGACACGGAGGCAGGGAAGACTCGGCAGTTGTTTCCCACGCGGAGGGGAGTACGACTGTATGAGGGTTTAGTGGTTCGTCTGCCATCGCCGAAGAATAACAACAGGTGTGGGTGAGTGGAGGGATGGCTAGGCCAGCGATGGGAGTATGGTGGGGCGATGAGGCCTGCGCGGTAGCACAGCCGACCGCAGGGAGGAGAGAGCAGGCAGTCCCGCCGGCGCTTGTTTGAACAGCTGGAGCAGGAAAAGCAGAGATTGAAGAAGCACGACGGCCGTTGGATGGACATCCAATAGTCACTGCTTGTGCGTCAACCTTTTTTTAGGAAAGCCTCAAATCTGTGGAAAACATCATAAAACCCATCTGCCGTTATTTCTAATAATTTACAACCCATTTGCTAATTCTTAAGGTTTTTTTGGAGCCCATATTCTTTTTGTTAGCATTACAACCCATATTGTGGCCATGGTTAAAAAATTATATGAAATTTTTCATATTTCGGTGCGGTCCGAACTGTTTTTAATCCCGAAATTTCGAGTCATATTCAAACTGATTTCAAATATATATATAATCCAACAAATTGTCCACGCATAAAAATCAATGCAATTTAAAATCTTGAAATGAAAAAAAGAAATTTGAAACTAATTGCCGGTTTGATGTGTTTTAAAAATGTACGGCCCATTTCTCATTACTGATAGGCCATTTTCTCGGCCAGCCGAATGAAGCTCTCCTTGTCTTGAAATATTTGCCCCCAACAGGCCTCACAAAGCGACTTACATGGAAAATCACAAAAAACTGGGCTGTGGCCGTGGACCCAGCTGCGGCTGTGGACCCAGCTGTCAGCCTCTCCACGTACAGCACTCTTCCGATGGAAGTCGGTCATTGACCACATTGACCACTCTGCGCCGAGAGCACCAAGGCAGTGGACGACGGCGAGGCCTAGGAAGGGGACGACGCGGAGCCGGGGAAGACGCGACAGTGGATGCCCACGCGGAGAGGAGTACGAGGGTTCACTGGTTTGGCTGCGGTGTGAGGCTGCCGTTGCTGCAGAATAACAGGCGGTGTGGGTGAGTAGAGGGATGCCCTGGCCAGCGGTGCGAGTAGTAGGGGGCGGTGAGGCCTTCACGGCATCACAACCGGCCACGGGAGGCAGGAGCACGCGACACGACCGCGCTGGTTTGGGCGGCTGGAGCAAGAAGACCAGAGGTTGAAGAAGCACTACTGTCGTTGGATGAACATCGTACGGTAACTGGAGCTAGAATCATTCATATTGACTAAGTTGACAAAGCCCTCCCTCCCTGTCAACTTGGTAGGCCCACAAGCAGCCTCCCACGATGCCGGGTTCTAGCTGGCAGGGGGAGTATTCATTTTTTGTGCGTAATAAGGAGGCACTTCCTTGCGTGCGAAGATAGCTGGTGGGTCCGACCTGTCAGCGGGGGGCATGTTTTTTTCGCAAAATACAGAGGCCCTTCCGGTGGGTCCCAGATGTCAGGTGGAGGAATCAAAGACTTGAGAAGGCGTACAGAACAAGCTAGTGTACCAGTAAAGAGACGTTGCTGAGTTTTAGAAACAAGAGAGACGTGCTCCTGTAGCTGGTTCGAATCCAAACCTAGACCATGAATATATATGGTGCTATGCTACTCTGCAAGTAATGAAACTGACATATCCAACGTTTGCTTCTCCTCTTCTCTACTTACTCTGTCTAGCATCAGAAGCTCTGGCCGCAGCAACCATGTCTGTTGGCTGCTCGTCCACCTGCTCTTCAGCAGGCAACAACCAAATATGCGCCAAGTCGCCACCCGTACCATCACCTGTGGGTCTCATCACACCCCCACCGACACGCGCACCGCAGCCGGTTGCTCATTGTAACCCACTGCCGTTGGTGTGGTGCCACTGCTGTAAATCACGCAGAGTCATCCGTCGCGTCTCAACCACAATCCTCAACCCTGGCCGAGTCTTCTATAAATGCCCGAATCATGGGGTAATAATATGTTTAAGTGTTGTTCTGCTGCTTTCAGTTGCTGATTTTTTTAATAGTTTGGTTGATGATTGTCGGTGTCAAAACCGTCGAATCTCGGGTAGGGGGTCCCGAATTGTGCGTCTAAGGCGGATGGTAACAGGAGGCAGGGAACACGATGTTTTACCCAGGTTCGGGCCCTCTTGATGGAGGTAAAACCCTACGTCCTGCTTGATTAATATTGATGATATGGGTAGTACAAGAGTAGATCTACCACGAGATCGGAGAGGCTAAACCCTAGAAGCTAGCCTATGGTATGATTGTATGTTGTAGTTGTTGTGTCCTACGGACTAAAACCCTCCGATTTATATAGACACCGGAGAGGGTTAGGGTTACACAAGGTTGGTTACAAAGGAGGAGATACACATATCCGTATTGCCTAGCTTGCCTTCCACGCCAAGTAGAGTCCCATCCGGACACGAGATGAAGTCTTTAATCTTGTATCTTCATAGTCTAACAGTCCGGCCAATGGAGATAATCCGGCTGTCCGGAGACCCCCTAATCCAGGACTCACACTGTAGCCCCTGAACCAGGCTTCAATGACGATGAGTCTAGTGCACAGTATTGTCTTCGGCATTGCAAGGCGGGTTCCTCCTCCGAATACACCACGGAAGAATATGAACACACGGATAGTGTCCAACCCTACAAAATAAGTTCCACATACCTCCGTAGAGAGAATAATATTTTCGCAAATCTAATTTGCTGACTTGTTTCGGCAACATGACATTAAGCCGTGGCCCGGTGATTATTCGAACCGTTTCCTTTAACTAGCCTCGCACATAACGTGAGGCAGTTTTTTGACACGTCTTGTCAAAGCAAAGATCGTGTCCCCTTATTACGGGATTCTCATCAATACGGGTGTGGGTAACCCAACCATGTCTAGGACTCCTAGATTATAGGCAAGTCCCAAACGGCTATGGAGAGGACGCTTGATATTCACCCTCTTTATAAAGGGACAAGGCTTTTACTTTTTCCCTCCCGTGCTCAATTGAATCCTTCCCCTGCCTCGAGTTCTAACACCCAAAGCCCAGGTCAGGCGCTCTGGACCTTCAATCATGTCCAGATCTAGCCTTCAAGGCCGATGGATGCCCTCCTCCGTTACGGAAGAAGACATCAAGAAGTTGAGGGAGGCCAGATACCTGACCGTCGAGGTTTCGCATCGGCTGCCTGCCTAAGGGCAGGTCATCCCTACTCCTAAACCCAACGAAGACGTCGTGTTCATCTCCCACTTCCTCTGAGGTTTAGGCCTCACCCTGGATCCCTTCATAAGGGGTTTGATGTTTTACTACGGGCTAGATTTCCACGATCTAGCCCCGGACTCCTTTCTCCACATCTCGACATTCATTGTCGTGTGTGAGGCCTTCCTCCGCATTACCCCTCACTTCGGCCTGTGGCTCAAGACCTTTGACGTGAAGCCGAAGATGGTCGAGGGGCAGTATGCAGCGTGCGGAGGCGCATTAATAAGCAAGATAGCAGGAGCTCCGTGGCCCAAAGGATCCTTTCCAGAGGTGTCCGGATTATGGCAACAGGAGTGGTTTTACGTCACAACTCCCAGAAGTGCCAAGTGGATGGCTGTCCCTGCTTTCCGCTCGGGCCCTCCACCACAACTGATGTCATGGATTAGCAGAGGGCTGAGCTGGGGTCCCGCCAAGGACGTGCCTGTACTGCAAAGCCGCATCCAAAATCTCTTCGCAGGAGATTTCAGTTTGATTATGGTAATGCAAGTCATGCTGGTTCGACGAATCCAGCCATGCAAACGCCGGCCCCTCCGCATGTGGGAGTTCAACCCAGAAGGGCCGCGTACTATTCAGAATTTCCTCGGCCTGGCGCACGAGGAGATGTATAAATCATTCTTCGGACCCCAAATAGAGTGTCCGGATACTACCGAGGACGTGGGCCTGAGCAGCAACCGTACCGCCGACCAAGTAAGTAATCCTTTAGCCGAACACACTGTCTTTTATTTACCATGATGTCATTCTGAGAAGTCGCTCTTTGACCAGGACTGGCTAACAAAGGCGAAGATGATTCGGTGTTCGGCCCCCTTCCCCGAGGGTTTGGAGAATCCGGTACTGGAAAAGATGCTCGAGCTAGCACCCTGCCCGGAGCCCTCAAAGGAAGATAAAGGGGGAGAATAATGAGGTCGAAAGCGGGCCCCCATCGCTACCAATTCCAACCGAGGGAATGAGCGCCTGTGTGAAGGAGGATAACCAAGGAGAAGAATTCGACCTTGTCTCGCTTCGGGGAAGGAAGAGGACTGCCTCCGAAGATTCGGAAACTGAGGCTTCCAAACGGGAGAAGAAGTCTCCACTAGAGGGTCCTGCCTTGGAGGGTGCTTCTGGCGCACAAAGTCCGCGCGAGGATCAGCCCTCCAACGAACTGTAAGTAATTAGAAAGTACTTTAATAGTGGAGATATACTACCTTACCTCTGAGGAAAATAACCGAAGCGTTTATCTTGCAGTTCGGATCTTAGCCCTTCTCAGCAGAGCTCGTCTTCAGGGGTTCTTCTTCCGGAGATGATGGAGAGCGAAACGCCTCCCCCGGACTCCCCCGCTCAAGAAGCGGGCGACCTCGAAGTGTCGTCGCGGAGGGCCTCTACAGATCCGGCGAGGCCAGAAGATAATCCTATAGTCACCCGAAGTCCCCAGCGTCCGGCTCTTGAAGAGAGCAAACAAAAGAGTCCGGCACCGTTTGGTATGCGGTCAGACGCACTGAGGGAGCTGTTGGAGCGAGCGACCATTTTAGAAGAACACCGTACGTTGATGGGTACAGTGATGGAAAGGATTTCATTCGCCGAAAGCGGGTTGCATGATGCCTTTGTGAGTCTACTGACGGGCTTTGAGGTACGTAAAATGATGTACATTTGTGGTGGTACCGCACATTTTTAGGTGTGCCCTGTGTAGATAGTAGCCCCTGAGACTCTGGTTGTCACCGAGGACGGCGGCAAACAGAGGATCGTAGTCCCAGGCAATAACCATACCTCTTTAATGTGCAGGTAGTGGGAGCTCCGGTGGCTAGCCGGACTCATGAGTTTGCCGAACTAAAGTGGCAACTAGATGCGGCAGACGCCGACATCGAGCTTGTTAACAAGCGGCTTGACGAGTCACATGGTAAGTAATGTTTTCCTGGTGAATGTCACATAATAAGAGTAGCATGATGCTAGTATCATTAATATGTTGTGACTGCAGACGGAGCTGCCACCGTGGAGACCCTTCGGGCGGAACTTCCCGGGCCAAGGAACAAGCAAGAGTTAGTAATGCGGCTGCGTTGAAGGCAGCCGAAGAGTTAAGAGCCGAGAAGGCCGCGCATTGCGAAAGCAAAGAGAAGATGGCCAAGATGGCCGTAGAATTAAAAGACACTGCCGACCGTTGCCAGTTCCTTGAAAAAGAGAACCGAGTGAAGGCAGCGGACCTTGAAAAGGCCATGATGGCGAGCAAAGACACCCGCTCTGCTATGAGAGTGAAGAAGGAGGAGCTGCGTGAAGCCGGGGATATTGCAGCTGGGAAGCCCTTTATGCTGCGGAGGAAGTTCGGAAATCCGCGGTATGCCCCTCTGGATCGGCTGTGGAGTTCGGCAGACGCATATATGGACTTGGCGGCGAGCGCTGTCGATGCGGCCAAATACTTCCGAGATCAAACAGATTGTGAAGTGGACAAGCTGTTCTGGTCGCAATTTAACGTTCCAGAGCGTCCGCTTTCATTGACTGATCAGCTAGCCGAATGGGCCGAACTCAATAGGTTGTCCGGACTCGCCATGAGGTCTGTCGTGGATCAGCTGTGGTCGAAAGAGCCGAAGCCGAACAACTATTTCAGCTTGGTGCAGCAATTCCTCGGTGCGGTGCCGCGCATCAATGCGATGAAGAGGTCGGCGTGCATAGAAGGCTCGCGGATGGCCCTTTCCCGTGTTAAAGCATACTGGGAGGAGATGGATGCCACCACTGTTGCGGCGCAGGGTTCGGCCATAGCCGAGTGGCTGCCGAGCATTATTTCTAGGAGGTTCTCGAGGGTGCTCGTTTGATAGAGGCCCAGTGCTCGAAGAATATTATGTTTGAGTGACATGTATCCCATTGTAAACACAATGTTTTTATGAAATTTATTAGAGCTGTGTTTATACTTTTGCCTGAAAGTAATATGGTGCCTCCTATGCGGCCATTTATGTATACATGTGTATAACCTGAAAGATTGCAGTCGTCGGCTTCAACCCCCACGCATATAATGCGGAGGTGTTTGCAAAAAACGCGTGTTCACACTTAACCCAATGTCTTGGTCCTATTAAGGAGGTGATAGCGCAGCGAATGAGGCAACCGGACTATGATGCTTTAACACTTTCACTTAGCCATAGGAGTTTGACGGTGGGGCTACTATATAGCCCCTGGTGGCTCCGCACTCTCCTGAACTCGGGGTGCGTAGATGCCTGGACGGGAAACGGCGCTTCTTTAAAGCGAAGGATTTCTAACATCCCGATAGGTCATCGAGTGGTTGACCAGTCTCACGCTATATCATGATAGTCAGTTTTCGGCTTTCTCTACTGAGCTGCTCGTCCGGATGACCCGGGGCACAATCGTAGTAGTTTTCCTAGTGCTACCTTAGCCGATAGAGCGGAACATAAGGTACCAAAACATAGGAGTCGGGCAAACCCAACATTTGACCAAAGACATGATTCAGAGCTGATGCATATAAGGCCAAACTCGCGACGCCGAACACTTCCTAAGGTATTCGGTCTTTATGGTATAAACCAGGCCTAAATAGTGCCCTTTGTAAGAAGCCCCTGGTGTCTAGGTACGTGCATTATTCTGATGTGGCCACATGCCAAGACGCCAGCATCCTTCTCAATTGTACTGAGAATCCGAGGGATGTGTATCAACAAGAGACAGTAAAAAAGGTTTACGCAGGGTCTTAATCTAAAAAGAATCCTTGGAGCGGGTCCCTGCTGCACGTCTGCGCCCGTGTCTCCGTTGTGCCGTATCCTGGACGGGTGTAGCACAATGGTCATCTGTAAAAGAGAGGAACTTAGGTGAAAAGTTGTCGTGCAAAAAGATAGTTTTTAAAGAAACCATGTATAATTAAAGATGAGAAAAAATTGCCACTTGTCTGCGCGCGTTGAGCCCCTTGTATTTGTAATAGGGGTGTGGCCATCATTCCGGTATGAATTACATGTAGCTGCGCCGGACTCGTCTAACCATGTCCGTGGTCTTAACGACCTATCAAATGCTTTAGCTGGTGAGGCCATTTTTAGTGTGCGGCTGCCAAGGCAGTCGCACTCTCTTCGGCGCGCAGGGATCGCTTAATATTTCCATTCACTGTAATGATGCCATGTGGACCGGGCATCTTAAGCGTAAGGGAAGTGTAATGCGGTATTGCATTAAAGCGAGCGAAAGCTTCGCGTCCAAGTAGTGCTTGATAGCCACTTTGGAACGGAGCAATGTGAAATGTTAAGTTTTCGCTACGGAAGTTATCGGGGAAGCCGAATATAACCTCTAGTAACAGGGAGCCCGTGCAATGAGCCCCTGGGCCTGGCGTTACTCCTTTAAGGGTAGTGTTGCTGTGGCAAATTTTCGTTGGGTCTATCCCCATTTTGCGGATTGTGTCCTGATATATCCGGTTTAGACGGCTGCCACAATCCATCAGGACTCGTGTGAAGTGTTATCCATCAATTATTGGGTCTAATACCATGGTAGCCCATCCTGCACGCCGGATACTTGCTGAGTAATCCTGATGGTCAAAAGTGATCGGTTGAAACAACCAGTGGTAGGACCCCGCGGTGATAGGCCATTGGGCATATTTATCCAGGAGTGTCGCTTTGTTTCTCCGCTTGGTCATGTGTAACATGTTTACTGTTTTGACTTCTGGTGGAAATTTCTTTTGTTCCCCAGTGTCTTGCTTGAGAGGCTCATCCTCGTCTTCGCTTGGTGTATCCTCCCCCTTGTGTACGGTGTTGAGCTTGCCGGACTGCTTGAATACCCAACATTCTCTGTGGGTATGATTGGCGGGTTTACTAGGGGTGCTATGGATATGACATATGTGGTCCAGAATTTTGTTGAGGCTGGACAGTTCATCTCTGGCGCCTTTAGAGGGCGGCTTTTGCTGACTTGGCCGAGAGCTTTTGAATCCGGCGTTTACTGCTATGCTCTTCGTGTTGTCTTCTTTATTCCGGCGTTTGTTATTGTTGTTGCACCGTGATTTCCCGTTTCCATCTCTAACTTCGGATGTACTGGGGTCGCTGGTGCTGCATCTGGCTAGCCAGCTATCCTCACCCGCACAAAAGCGGGTCATGAGGCTTGTTAGTGCTGCCATTGTTCTCGGCTTTTCTTGGCCGAGGTGTCTGGCAAGCCATTCGTCACGGATGCTATGCTTAAAAGCTGCCAAGGCTTCGGCGTCCGGACAGTCGACTATTTGGTTCTTTTTAGTAAGAAACATGTTCCAAAGCTTTCGGGCTGACTCTCCGGGCTGTTGAGTTATATGACTCAAATCGTCCGCGTCCGGAGGTCGGACATAAGTTCCTTGAAATTTTGCCCGAAAAGTGTCTTCGAGCTCTTCCCAGCTTCCAATGGAGCTTTCGGGGAGGCTTTTAAGCCAGTGCCGAGCCGGCCCTTTGAGCTTGAGGGGTAAATATTTGATGGCGTGGAGATCATCTCCTCGAGCCATATGGATATGGAGGATATAGTCCTCAATCCAGACCCCAGGGTCTGTTGTTCCGTCGTATGCCTCTATGTTTACGGGTTTGAATCCTTCTAGAAATTCATGGTCCAGCACCTCATCGGTGAAACATAGGGGGTGTGCGGCACCCCTATATCTGGGTGTACCGCGTTGTTCGGATGTTTGTTGTGTTGCATCATATGCTGGAGAGCGCTTGCGTGGTCCATAGATGGATCTGGTTGCGCCGTCCTTTTGATGCGAGCCCTCGCGTGAATCGCGTATTGGCTTATATGTGGCATTGCTTGCCGCTCTATGTTGGCCGTGAGGTCGTCTATCCGGCCAGGTGGCCATTTTGATTTTTGGTTGCGGGGGATCTAAGGCCTCCTCATCGAATTCGGGCAGTAACTTCCGCTTCGGGTAACTCTTGGTGGGGCGATTGCCGCCGTACTTTGCTGCTACGTTGAGTACTTTGCTCCATCTGATTCCGAGTGTATCTTGTGCAGCCTTGAGTCTTTGCTTATGCTTTTTTAGACTCCTCACGGTGGCAACAAGCCTTTGACGAGCATTCTGTTGCTCTGGGTGTCTGTCCAGTGTGAGGTCGTCCGGACTATTATCTTTGACCGAGTCCGGTTGTTCGGTTTGATTCTCCGTATTGCCGTGATCCGGTGATGGTTCGCCTTGCTCTAACGCTGGGTCTATATGATCGTTGTTTCTATCGAGGCGGGATTCGGGGCGGCGCTTACGCCGCCGCTTTGACTGCTTCTCGAGGGGACAACCCTTCGCTGCGTCCTTCCGTCCCTCGTCGTCATTTTCTTTTGGTGTGTCCACCATGTATACGTCATGTGCTGAAGTGGGCGTCCAGTGCCCTGCTGGCAGTGGTTCCTGTTCGTCTCCTGCATCGTTGTCCATACCGTCGATGTCTTCGGAGTCGGAGTCGAGCATGTCGGTTAAGTCATCGACAGTGGCTATTAAGTGGGTGGTGGGTGGGCGATGAATTTTTTCGTCATCCGCATCCCAATCCTGCCGGGCATAGTTCAGCCAGGATTCTCCTGACAAGGAGAGAGGCTTTAATGAATTCAGTATATCGCCAAAGGGCGAGTGTTGAAAGATATCCATAGAGGTAAACTCCATGATTGGCACCCAACTAGATTCGATCGGTACGGACGCAGGCGGTTCGGAGTCCATGGCCGGAGAAGTATCCGGCAGTTTAACAACACGGCTCTCGTGCAAGGTAAAGTCGATGTTCGGCTCGATCGCTGCTGAGGGTAAGGCCTCCATGGCGGGGTCCATCCACCCATCTGCGGAAGGTGCAACTGGCTCCGAATTAGGGTCAGAGTGGCTGCCGGTGCGATCTCCTAAACACTGTCCGATGGTAGAGCTAAATCATACTCATCGCGACCGCGTGACGCACAAGGCTGAGGCTCAAATCCGTCGAAGATCAAGTCTCCGCGGATATCGGCCGTGTACTTTAAGCTTCCAAACCTGACCTGGTGGCCAGGGGCATAACTTTCAATCTGCTCCCGATGGCCAAGCGAATTGGCCCGCAGTGCAAAGCCGCCGAACACGAAGATCTGTCTGGGGAGAAAAGTCTCACCCTGGAATGCATCGCTATCGATGATAGTAGGAGCCATCAAGCCCAACGACGATGACGCAGAGGAACTCTCAATGAAAGCACCAATGTCGGTGTCAAAACTGGCGGATCTCGGGTAGGGGGTCCCAAACCGTGCGTCTAAGGCGGATGGTAACAGGAGGCAGGGAACACGATGTGTTACCTAGGTTCGGGCCCTCTTGATGGAGGTAAAACCCTACATCCTGCTTGATTAATATTGATGATATGGGTAGTACAAGAGTAGATCTACCACGAGATCGGAGAGGCTAAACCCTAGAAGCTAGCCTATGGTATGATTGTATGTTGTAGTTCTTGTGTCCTATGGACTAAAACCCTCCGGTTTATATAGACACCGGAGAGGGTTAGGGTTACACAAGGTTGGTTACAAAGGAGGAGATACACATATCCGTATTGCCTAGCTTGCCTTCCATGCCAAGTAGAGTCCCATCCGGACACGAGACGAAGTCTTTAATCTTGTATCTTCATAGTCTAACAGTCCGGCCAATGGAGATAATCCAGCTGTCCGGAGACCCCCTAATCCAGGACTCCCACAATGATCTTCCAATTTGATTCGTTCAGAAAAGGGAAGATTCGTGTGATTTGTATTTCTGGGAAGTTGCTGATGTGGGGGAGTGCAACTATGCTGATTATTTGGTTAGCCGAGGAATCCCAATACCAGCAGGTTGGGGTGTTGGAAAAGTAACTGAAGGAACAACAAAAGAGGAAGATGCAAAGCAGAAGGTTAAAGATGCAGTTCCTCTGATCATGGCCAAGCAACAGCTGCTGAACGGCCTTGACAGCAATGAGGAGATGAAAGAGCTTGTGAAGATAATGGGCAAAATCGATGTGCTCTGTAGGATGATTGTCTCTTTATTTGAAGTGTATGTAGCACTCGTGATGTATTCAGTGGCTATGACATGAGCACTTTGCTGAAACTAGTAATGAATGAGACCTGTGTAGCAGGCTGGGCGTAGTGTTGTGAACATCTAATGATTTCTATTAACCGAAATCAGGGGGTATCCCCTTTTTCTCATAAATAAATAAATAGCAGAGGCCCTTTTGGTAATAAATAAATAAATAAATTAGCAGAGGCCCTGTCGGATGAACTTTGTTCTCATTCGAAGACGTCGAGTAAATTGCAGTCCAACAGCAAACTATGTCATCAAATTCAAGTTTCACAGCCAAATATGAGTACAACTAAACAACAATGTCATCATGTTTTAGTCGTATACAATCACCAAAGACAAATCAGCATACATAACAAGTGATGTTCTCATAGGAAAATACTAAACAATATGTTCATCAGGTTTTAGTTGTCATAGCAAACACAATTTCACATAGTAGATAAAAACGTCTTCTGACAGGCAAATACGACAAAAGCAATGTAATCATCATTCGTAGCAGCAACGTCAACATCTTTGCCATGTGTATCAGTCTGAATCATAATTCCCCACGACGTCATCTTCTTTTTTGTCCTAAACGTCCTCGAACGTTGGCTTCTTCTTGATCAACTCTTGTATGTCCACAGCACGACAGGCAATCTTTTCGCCGGCGTCATTGACATGATGGTTCTCAAAGATATTAGGAACATCTGTGTTATCTTGTACATTAGGAGCAGTGTAAGCATCATCTTGTTGTGCAACTTCATTGAACGAATTCCTCTGCTCAAACCATTGCAATACTCTCAAGTCATCGCTACGTGCAAATGTGTCTTCCAAGAAAAATATCTGTGTTGCTTGATTTGCCAAAATAAAAGGCTCGTTGGTCTGGTACGCCACCTTGACATTGATGGATTTGAAATAATCATCAGCTCTGGGTTTTGCGATCCTGGAAAACAGGTTATACCAATGACAACACAACAGAACCACACACCGATGATCCTCGAAACTGGAGATATACTGCAACTGAACAATGTCTGTTATGTCAGCATACATTTCAGTTGTCTCTTTGTCATACGTATCCGTGCTCATGATGTCACTATTTTGTGTCTTCTTGCCTTCGTATCGTGCAAGGGTGTTGTAGCGCACATCACCAACAACGCAGATTCATAATGTCTTACCCGAGTATCAGGACCCATTGCTAGTGAGTAAAGGGCATCATCAACTGCCTGCCCATCCTCCCGCATCTTCTTAACCTATGGTTAAAAAATAGACAAGCTAATCATCTTATGTACTCAATATATTAAAAAAACTGACAGTGCAATTCAAAAGCTTACATGGCTCTTGAACCATTTCGCAAATCCTGCCATAACCAGTTTGTCAATGTTTCTTGGATTTTGCGGCAGTAACTCCTTTTTGTAGATGCTGCACAACATAGTGATTGCGTCAAACATCTAAATATATAAGAATGTCCTGCAAGTTTAGTAGATTACGATGTATAAGCTGTAGTACTTAGCACTTACTAGATATAAGGTAGTATCTCAGGACAGTTATTCAACACATACCAAACCATTTTGTCCAAATCTTTAGGTTTGTCCTTTTTTCGACTCTTCCCTGTAACTCGAACAGAATAATCGAAAATATTGAGCCCGGGATTGTCTTCATCCACCTCTTTGCTAAGCCGATCAGCTGTTTCAATGTATTTTGAGTAGAATGTCAACGCTTCTATAGCAATGTAGGCCTCTGCAATGGAACCCTCGGGTCTAGCTCTGTTCCTATCATAGCCCTTGAAAGTGCCTAGCAGCCTTTCAATATGGTACATCCAGCCATACTGTACTGGACCTCTAAGTAGTGCCTCATCGGGTAGATGAACAGCCAAATGCACCATCACATCAAAGAAGGCTGGGGGATATATCTTCTCAAGGTCGCATAGGATAGTTGGTATCTTGTCTCTAAGACTCTCCAAAGCATCTATCCTGATATTTCTACTGCAGAGTTCCCTAAAGAATTGTCCCAACTCTGCAACTGCTTTGTATAAGTCAGGGCAGCCCAATCCTCTAAGGATAACAGGTAAAACCCTTTGAAGTAGGACATGGCAGTCATGAGTTTTCAACCCTTGTACATTGTTTCCATCTGCAGTGACTCTCCTTTAAGGGTTGGAAGCAAATCCATGTGGGAATCTCACACGTGACAAGACCTCGCAGAATTCTTTTCTTTTTACCTTGTCCAAGACGTACACAGCTGGTGCCATATCTCGTGGTTTACCTTCATCTTGCACCTGCAAATCCTGTGTGATACCCAGGTGTGTCAAATCAATCCTAGATTTTGAGGTATCTTTCGTCTTGCCTTCAATATTAAGAAGTGTGCCGATAATGCTATCACATATATTTTTCTCGATGTGCACCACATCAAGATTATGCCGCAGATCCAAATCTTTCCAATACTCCAAGTCCCACAAAGTGGACCTGCGGGTAAACAATAATCTCTCTTCTGCCCTGCCACGCTTCCTTTTCCCGCTACCATTATCAGGATGGTTTCCTGGTGTAATATGCCTGACCTTCTCTAATTCCACTTGCAACTCACCGGCGGCGAGCCTCTTTGGCGCATCACGGTTTCCATGCTTTTGCATTGAACACATGTCTTTGGTATTTTCTAGGATGCGGCTTGTCCTTGGCAAGGAAACGTCAGTGTCCAATGTAACAGATCTTGCTAAGTATTGCATATGCCAGTGGATTCCTGTCATAGCGAACACATGCATTGTAACCATGTGTCATTCACCCTGACATAGTGCCCAAAGCCGGATAATCATGGATGCACAAAATTATAACAACATGTAGAAAGAATTCAGATGGTGGGCTGCTATATAGGTCTCGAGTGAGAACACCCCTCCATAGTTGTTGAAGTTCCTCCACAAGAGGCTGCATGAACAAATCAAAATCCTTTCCAGGACTTTTTGGACCTGGGATGAGCAAGGCCATCATGTAGTTTGATTCTTTGGTGCAGACATTTGGAGGCATGTTGTAAGGGATAACAAGCACTGGCCACATGTTATATGTGGCGCTCTGGTGGCCAAATGGGTTAAATCCATCTGAAGCTAAGCCAAGTCTAATGTTTCTCAGGTCAGCAGCAAACTTTTCGTGCTTCTGATTGAAGCTTTTCCACTCACTACCATGTGATGGATGGCTCATTACATTCTGATCTTTGTACTTCTGGTTCCTAGAATGCCACAGTACATCCTCTCTTGTTTCAGCATCATGAAACAACTTCTACAATCTTGGTGTAATTGGAAAATGTCTCAGAACATTATGAGGTATCCTCTTCACAGCATCGCCATCTTTCCATCTTGATGATTTGCATTTCGGGCATTCACTTAAGTTGGCATAATCCTTCCGGAACAGAACACAATTATTCTTACGAACATGGATCATATCATATCCAATTCCAACTGCACGAAGGAAATTCTTCATTTTACTGTAGGTGTGTGGCAGCTCAGACGCATCTGGGAAAGCTTTGCGAAAAGCAGCCAACATCGCATCGAATGATTTGTTGGTCATCCGCTCAGATGTCTTCACTTGAAGAAAGGTGACCATAGCTGAGAATACTGACAGCTTATTTCCTGGGGTGACAGCCACGTTGCATTGTTCCAACATGCGGGACCATCGTTTTTCTTCTGTAGGTGAAAGTTCACGGAATGCACGAGCGTTTCGTAGCATTGTTTCAATGTTGGTCAAACTCACTGGCTCCATCACCACCTCCTCCTCCTCCTCTTCCACCTGAGCATCAGGCAGATCAAGATGGTGATCTGCTGCTTCCACGTAGTCAATAGCATTGACGTTCACAGCTTCACCATGATGAACCCACCTAGTATATGTGACCGACATCCCATACAAGTGTAGATGATTTTGTACAGTTGACTGGGGTCTTGTAACTGAATTCATACAACTGCTACACGGGCAGAGCACATCTGATTTCGGACCACATACTCAGCTCTAATCAAGTTCATGAAGTTTTCAACCCCCTCAATATATGCAGCGGAGAATCTTCGAGCTGAAGTTATCCAAGTCCTGTCCATCTGTTATACACACAAATTAGTTCTTCTACTAGATATTACAGGAAAAACATATATGCTTTTTTATGAAGTCTAGAAGAAAATACCTAGGTCGATGTCTAAAGCTATGGCAAGATATTTGGACGAGCAGATCTAAGTAACGAAATATATGCAAAGCTAATTCAACAAACAGATTTGAGTCCTAAATTATGGCAGGCTGTTTCAGCAGTCAATGAGGCCGAGCACACAGCCATCTAACTATCGAAGGCCATCGCAGCAACAAAGATCGAGTATAAAATAGTGTAGAGCTATTTCACCTAACAGATTGGCTACTAGACCATGGCAATCTATGTCACAATAAATATATGGCAGGATATTTTAGCAACTAATCAGCCTTGGCATGCCATCTCAGCTAAGCAGATTATGTGCAGAACAGGGCAAGGAAGCTTCTTAAGCAGAGCATATTGACTGTAAACTACTTTGGCAAACAGTGAGATTAACAACGTCTATCATCTAAGATTCAGCGCTACACCGGCATGCACGGGGCCTCAGTCTAGAATGCGCGTACCGTGGGAGAAGCTGACCACTGTGCGTCTCCACACGAACGTCACCAGCGGTGGCGGCGCTGACCGCCATGCGCCTCCACAAGAACGTCACCAGCGGTGGCGGCGCGGCTAGAGGGCGGCAGTCTACGAGAGCATACTGTGGGAGCGAGAGGATCGCCGTGCGTCCCCTCAACAAACCGCGGCGCCGACGTATCGACGTGGCAGGGAGGGCGGCTTTGGCGGAACGAAATGGAGTGGAGG